>NW_012291613.1:0-8982 GCF_000151885.1 Dipodomys ordii | reverse complement strand
TCACCCCACTGTGTCCCGCTGTGTCCCCCGCTGTGTCCCGCAGTATCCCCCGCTGAGTCCCGTTGTGTCACCGCTGTGTCCCTCTGTGTCCCCGCTCTATCGACGCTGTGTCCCCCACTGTGTCCCCGCTGAGTACCCGCTGTGTCCCTGCTGTGTCCCGCTGTGTCCTCGCTGCGTCCCCCGCTGTGTCCTGCTCTGTTCCCCGCTGTGTCTCCCGCTTTGTCACCGCTGTGACCCGCTCTGTCACCCCAGTGTTCCCCGCTGAGTTCCGCTGTATCCCCCGCTGTGTCCCCTGCTGTGTCCTGCTGTGTCGTCGTTGTGTCCCCCGCTGTGCCCCGCTGTGTCCCCGCTGTGACCCGCTGTGTCCTCGCTGTGTCCCCCGCTGTCTCCCGCGTTGTCCCACGCTGTGTTTTGCTGTGTCCTCGCTGTGTCCCACGCTGTGTACCACCGTGTCACCACTGTGTCTCCTGCTGTGTGCTGCTGTGTTCCGCTGTGTCCCCCGCTGTGTTCCCCGTTGTGTCCCGCTTTGTCCCCGGCTGTGTCCCGTTTTGTCCTCGCTGTGTCCTGCTGTGTGCTCGCTGTGTCCCCCGCTGTGTCCTGCTCTGTTCCCCGCTGTGTCTCCCGCTTTGTCCCCGCTGTGCCCCGCTGTGTCCCGCTGTGTCCCAGTGTGTCCCGCTATGTCCCCCACTGTGTCCCCTTGTGTCCCCAGCTGTGTACCCCGCTGTGTCCTGCTGTGTCCCCGCTGTATCGACGCTGTGTCCCGCTGGGTCCCGCTGGGTCCCCTCAGTGTACCCCGCTGTGTCCCACTGTGTCCCCCGCTATGTCCCTCGCTGTGTTCCGCTGTGTCCCCCACTGTGTCCGGCTGTGTCCTCTCTGTGTCCCCTGCTGTGTCCTGCTATGTCCCCCGGTGTGTCCCGCTGTGTCCCCTGCTGTATCCCTCGCTGTGTCCCTGCTGTGCCCCGCTGTGTCCCGCTGTTCCCCTGTGTCCCTCTGTGTCCCCTGCTGTGTCCCTGCTGTGTCCCACTGTGTCCCCTGCTGTGTCCCTGCTGTGTCCGCGCTGTGTGCCCGCTGTGTCCCGCTTTCTACCCTGCTGTGTCCAGCTGTGTAACCACTGTGTTCCATTCTGTCCACTCTCTGTCCCCCGCTATCCCCTGCTGTGTCCCCCGCTGTGTCCAGCTGTGTCCCCCACTTTGTCCCGCTGTGTCCCCGCAGTATCGCCGCTATGGCGCGATGTGTCACACTGTGTCCTGTGGTGTCCCGCTTTGACCCCTGCTGTGTTCCCCGCTGAGTCCCGCTTTGTCCCCGTTGTGTCCCGCTGTATTCCGCTGTGTTCTGTGGTGTCCCGTTTGTCCCCCACTGTGTCCCCCGCTGAGTCTCCGCTGTGTCCCCGCTGTGTCCCGCTGTGTCCTCGCTGTGTCCCCCGCTGTGTCCTGCTCTGTTCCCTGCTGTGTCTCCTGCTTTGTCCCCGCTGTGCCCCGCTGTGTCCCGCTGCGTCCCGTTGTGTCCCGCTATGTCCCCCACTGTGTCCCGTTGTGTCCCCAGCTGTGTACCCCGCTGTGTCCCCGCTCTATCGACGCTGTGTCCCTCGCTGTGTCCCGCTGTGTCCCCCGCTTTGTCCCGCTGTGTCCTCCCTGTCTCCCCCGCTGTGTCCCGCTGTGTCCCCGGCTGTGTCCCGCTGTGTCCCCTGCTGTGTCACTGCTATGTCCCGCTGTGTTCCACTGTGTCCCGCTGTGTCCTTGCTGTGTCTCCCGCAGTGTCCCGCAGTGTCCTCGCTGTGTCCCCCACTGTGTCCTGCTTTGTCCACTGCTGTGTCCCGCTGTGTACCCCTCTGTGTCACCCGCTCTGTCCCTGCTGTGACCCGCTGTGTCCCGCTGTGTACTGCTATGTCCCCCGCTGAGTCCCGCTGTGTCCCCGTTGTGTCCCAATGTGTCTTCACTGTGTCCCCCCTGTGTCCCGCTGTGTCCCCCCTGTGTCCCCCGCTGTGTCCCGCTGTGTCCCTCTGTGTCTCCTGCTGTGTCCCCTGCTCTGTCCCTCTGTGTCCACCGCTGTGTCCTTGCTGTGTCCCCGCTGTGTCCCGCTGTGTCCCGCTGTGTCCCCCGCTGTGTCCCGCTTTGTCCCCCCTGTGTCCCCCACTGTGTCCCGTGGTGTCCACAGCTGTGTAACACGCTGTGTAATGCTGTGTACCCGCTGTATCGACGCTGTGTCCCGCTGGGTCCCGCTGTGTCCTCGCTGTGTTCCCTGCTGTGTCCCGCTGTGTACCCCTCTGTGTCCCCTGCTGTGTCCCGCATTGTCCCGCTGTGTACTGCTGTGTCGCCTGCTGAGTCCCGCTGTGTCCCCGCTGTGTCCCAATGTGTCCTCGCTGTGTCCCCCGCTGTGTCCCACTGTGTCCCAACTGTGTCCCCCGCTGTGTCCCGCTGTGTCCTGCTGTCTCCCCCTCTGTGTCCCCCGCTGTGTCTCTCTGTGTCCCCCGCTTTGTCACCGCTGTGTCCCGTTGTGTCCTCGCTGTGTCCCCCTCTGTCTCCCGCTCTGTCCCCCGCTGTGTCTCATGCTTTCTCCCGTTGTGTCCACAGCTGTGTACCACGCTGTGTAACGCTGTTTCCCTGCTGTATCGACGCTGTGTCCCGCTGGGTCCCGCTGTGTCCTCGCAGTGTTCCCCGCTGTGTCCCGCTGTGTCCCCCGCTGTGTCCCCCGCTGTGTCCTCTCTGTGTCCCCCAATATATCCCGCTGTGTCCTCGATGGGTCCCCCAATATATCCCGCTGTGTCCTCGATGGGTCCCCCGCTGTGTCCCGCTGTGTCACACTGTGTCCCCTGGTGTCCTGCTGTGTCTTTGCTGTGTCCCCCGCTGTTCCCCAATTTGTCCCTAGCTGTGTCCGGCTGTGTCCCGCTGTTTCCTCGCTGTGTCCCCCGCTGTGTCCCGCTGTGTCCTTGCTGTGTCCCCCCTTGTGTTTCGCTGTTTCCTCGCTGTGTCCCCACCTGTGTGCCGTTGTGTCCCCAGCTGTGTACCCCGTTGTGTCCCGCTGTGTCCACGCTGTATCAAGGCCGTGTCCCGCTGTGTCCCGCTGTGTCCTCGCTGTGTACCGCTCTGTACCCCTCTGTGTCCCCCGCTGTGTCCCGCTGTGTCCCGCTGTGTACTGCTGTGTCCCCCACTGAGTCCCGCTGTGTCCACCCTGTGTCCCCCGCTTTGTCTCTCTTTGTCCCGCTGTGTCCTCGCTGTGTTCCCCGCTGTGTCCCGCTGTGTCCCCCACTGTGTCCCCCGCTGTGTCCCGCTGTGTCCCGCTGTGTCCCCCGCTTTGTGCCCGCTGTGTCCCGTTGTGTACTCCGTTGTGTCCAGCTGTGTCCCGCTGTGTCCCCCGCTGTGTCCCGCTGTGTCCCATTGTGTCCCGCTCTGTCCCTTCTGTGTCCTCGCCGTGTACTCCTTTGTGTCAGGCTGTGTCAACGCTGCGTCTCGCTGTGTCCCCTCTCTGTCTCCGCTGTCCCCCGCTGTGTCCCCCGCTGTGCCCCGCTGTGTCCCGCTGTGTCCCCCGCTTTGTCCAGCTGTGTCCCCGCAGTGTCCCCACTGTGTCCCGCTGTGTCCCGCTGTGTCCCCCGCTTTGTCCAGCTGTGTCCTTGTAGTGTCCCCGCTGTGTCCTGTTGTGTCCTCGCTGTATCCCTCACAGTGTCCCGTTGTGTCCACAGGTGTGTACCCCGCTGTGTCGCGCTGTGTCCCCGCTGTATCGACGCTGTGTCCTGCTGTGTCCTTCCTGTGTTCCCCGGTGTGTCCCGCTGTGTCCCCGCTGTGTGCCCACTGTGTCCCGCTGTGTACTTCGTTGTGTCCAGCTGTGTCACCGCTGTGTCCTCGCTGTGTTCCCGCTGTGTCAAACTGTGTCCTCACTGTGTCCCCCTCTGTGTCCCGCTGTGTCCCCTTCTATATGTCCCACTGTGTCCCGCTGTGTCCCGCTCTGTCCCCGCTTTGTGCCCGCTGTTTCCCGCTGTGTACTCCGTTGTGTCCAGCTGTGTCACCACTGTGTCCTGCTGTGTCCTCTCTTTGTCTCCACTGTCCCCCGCTGTGTCCCCCGCTGTGTCCCGATGTGTCCCGCTGTGTCCCCCGCTTTGTCCCGCTGTGTCGACGCAGTGTTCCCTCTGTGTCCTGCTGTGTCACACTGTGGCCCATGGTGTCCCGCGTTTTCCCCTGCTGTTTCCCCCGCTGAGTCCCCTTTGTGTCCCCACTGTGTCCCGCTGTGTCCCGCTGTGTCCTAGCTGTGTCCCCCGCTGTGTCCCGCTGTATCCCCGCTGTGTCCCAAGCTGTGTCCCACTGTGTCCCGCTGTGTACCCCGCTGTGTCCCGCTATGTTCCCTCAGTGTCCCCGCTGTGTCCTGCTGTGTCCCACTGTGTCCTCGCTGTGTCCCCCGCTGTGTCCCGTTGTGTCCCCAGCTGTTTACCCCGCTGTGTACCGCTGTGTTCCCGCTGTTTCGATGCTGTGTCTTGCTGTGTCCCACTGTGTCCTCGCTGTGTCCCCCACTGTGTTCTGCTGTGTCACCCGCTGTGTCCCGCTGTGTCCCCCGCTGTGTCCCGCTGTGTCCCCGAAGGGTCACCGCTGTTTCGCGCTGTGTCCCGCTGTGTTCCGTGGTGTCCCGCTTTTTCCCCCGCTGTGTCCCCAGCTGAGTCCCCGCTGTGTCCCCGCTGTGTCCCGCTGTGTCCTCGCTGTGTCCCCCGCTGTCTCCCGCTCTGTCCCCCGCTGTGTCTCACGCTTTATCCCGTCTGTGTCCCACTCTGTCCCGCTGTGTCCCGCTGTGTCCACCACTGTGTCCCTTTGTGTCCCCAGCTGTGTAACCCGCTGTGTAACGCTGTGAATCCCGCTGTATCGAGGCTGTGTCACGCTGGGTCCCGCTGTGTCCTTGCTCTATTTTTCGTGATGTCCCCCTCTGTCCCCCGCTGTGTCCCCCGCTCTGTCCTACTTTGTTCCCCGCTGTGTCCCGTTGTGTCCCGCTGTGTCCCCCGCTGTGCCCCTGCTGTGTCCCCGCTGCGTCACGCTGTGTCCTGCTGTGTCCCGTTGTGTCCCGCTGTAAGCCTGCTGAGTCCGCCTGTGTCCCCGCTGTGTCCCGCTGTGTCATCGCTCTGTCCTTAGCTGTATCCCGCTGTGTCCTCTGCTGTGTCCCGCTGTGTCAGTCTGTGTCCCGCTGTATCCTGCTGTGACCCCGCTGAGTCCCCGCTGTGTCCTCGCTGTGTCCCCCGCTGTGTCCCGCCGTTTCCTCGCTGGCTCCCCCGCTGTGTCCCGCTGTGTCCCGCTCTGTCCCTGCTGTGTCCTGCTGTGTCCCGCTGTGTCCCCGCTTTGTGCCCGCGGTGTCCCGCTGTGTACTTCGTTGTGTCAGGCTGTGTCCCCCGCTTTGTCCCGCTGTGTCCCCGCAGTGTCCCCGCTGTGTCCCGCTGTGTCACACTGTGTCCCATGGTGTCCTTCTTTGTCCCCAGCTGTGATCCCCGCTGAGTCCCCTCGGTGTCCTGCTGTGTCCTCGCTGTGTGCCCCGCTGTCTCCCACTTTGTCCCACGCTGTGTCCCACTGTGTCCTCGCTGTGTCCCCCGCTGTGTCCCGCTATGACCCCGCTGTGTCCCAAGCTGTGTCCCGCTGTGTCCCGCTGTGTACCCAGCTGTGTCCTGCTATGTTCCCGCAGTGTCCCCGCTGTGTCCCCGCTGTGTCCTGCTGTGTCCTTTATGTGTCCCCCGCTGTGTTCCGTTGTGTCCCCAGCTGTGTACCCCGGTGTGTCCCGCTGTGTCCCAGCTGTATCGACGCTGTGTCCCGCTGTGTCCCGCTGTGTCCCGCGTTGTCCCCCGCTGTGTCCCCCGCTGAGTCCCCGCTGTGTCCCCGCTCTGTCCCGCTCTGTCCTCCCTGTGTCCCCCGCTGTGTCCCGCTGTGTCCCCTGCTGTGTCCCGCTGTGTCTACTGCTGTGTTCCTGCTGTGTCCCGCTGTGTCCCCCTGTGTCCTCACTGTGTCCCAAGCTGTGTCGCGCTGTTTACCCCGCTGTGTCCTGCTATGTTCCCGCAGTGTCCCCGCTGTGTCCCCGCTGTGTCCTGCTGTGTCCTCGATGTGTTCCCCGCTGTGTTCCGTTGTGTCCCCAGCTGTGTACCCCGCTGTGTCCCGCTGTGTCCCCGTTTTATCGACGCTGTGTCCCGCTGTGTCCCGCTTTGTCCCCCGCTGTGTCCCCCGCTGAGTCCCTGCTGTGTCCCCGCTGTGTCCCGCTCTGTCCTCCCTGTGTCCCCCGCTGTGTCCCGTTGTGACCACCGCTGTGTACCACGCTGTGTAACGCTGTGTCCCCGCTGTATCGACGCTGTGTCCCGCCTGGTCCCGCTGTGTCCTCGCTGTGTTCCCCGCTGTGTCCCGCAGTGTCCCCCGCAGTGTCCTCGCTGTGTCCCCCGCTGTATCCCGCTGTGTCCTCGCTGGGTCCTCCGCTGTGTCCTGCTTTGTCCCCTGCTGTGTCCCGCTAGGTCCCACTGTGTCCCGCTCTGTCCCTGCTGTGTCCCGCTGTGTCCTGCTGTGTCCTCGCTGTGTCCCCCGCTGTCTGCCGCTCTGTCCCCCACTGTGTCTCACGATTTGTCCTCGCTGTGTCCCACTGTGTCCCGCTCTGTCCCGCTGTGCCCCCACTGTGTCCCCTTGTGTCCACAGATTTGTACCACACTGTGTAACGCTGTATCCCCGCTGTATCGACGCTGGGTCTCGCTGTGTCCCGCTGTGTCCTCGCTGTGTTCCCTGCTGTGTCCCGCTGTGTCCCCCGGTGTGTCCCCCGCTGTTTACCTGTCTGTGTCCCCCGCTGTGTCCCGCTGTGTCCTCGCTGGGCCCCCCGCTGTTTCCCGCTGGGTCCCCTGCTGGGTCCCTCTGTATCCCGATGTGTCCCCTGCTCTGTACCCTGCTTTGTCCCGCTGTGTCCGCCGCTGTGTCCCGCTGTGTCCCCCGCTGTGTCCCGCTGTGTCTTCGCTGTGTCCCGCTCTGTCTCCCCCTTTTCCCCGCTGTGTCCCGCTCTGTCCCGTGGTGTCCCGCTTTGTCCCCCGCTGTGTCCCCCGCTGAGTCCCCGCTGTGTCCCCGCTGTGTCCCGCTGTGTACTGCAGTGGCCCCCGCTGAGTACCGCTGTGTCCCCGCTGTGTCCCCGCTGTGTCCCATTGTGTCCCCGGCTGTGTCCCGCTGTGTCTACTGCTGTGTTCCTGCTCTGTCCCGCTGTGTCCCGCTGTGTCCCCCTGTGTCCTCACTGTGTCCCACGCTCTGTTCCGCTGAGTCCTTGCTGTGTCCTCCGATGTGCCCCGTTGTGTCCCCAACTGTGTACCCCGCTGTGGCCCACTCTGTCCCCGCTGTATCGACCCTGTGTCCCGCTAGGTTCTGCTGTGTCCTCGCTGTGTCCACCGCTGTTTCCCGCTGTGTCCACCGCTATGTCCCGCTGTGTCCCCCGCTCTGTCCCGCTGTGTCCCCCGCTGTCTCCCGCTGTGTCCCCCTCTGTCTCCCGCTCTGTCCCCCTCTGTGTCTCACGCTTTGTCCCCGCTGTGTCCCACTGTGTTCTGCTGTGTCCCGCTGTGCCCCCACTGTGTCCCATTGTGACCACAGTAGTGTACCCCGCTGTGTAACGCTGTGTACCCGCTGTATCGACGCTGTGTCCCGCTGTGTCCCGCTGTGTCCTCGCTGTGTTCCCCGCTGTGTCTCGCAGTGTCCCCCGCTGTGTCCCCCGCTGTGTCCTCGCTGTGTCCCCTGCTGTGTCCCGCTGTGTCCTTGCTGTGTCCCCTGCTGTGTCCCGCTGTGTCCCCGCAGGGTCACCGCTGTTTCCCGCTGTGTCCCGTGGTGTCCCGCTTTGTCCCCCGCTGTGTCACCCGCTGAGTCCCCACTGTGTCCCCGCTGTGTCGTGCTCTGTCCTCCCTGTGTCCCCCGCTGTGTCCCGCTGTGTCCCCTGCTGTTTCCCGCTGTGTCTACTGCTGTGTTCCTGCTGTGTCCCGCTGTGTCCCGCTGTGTCCCCCTGTGTCCTCACTGTGTCCCACGCTGTGTTCCGCTGAGTCCTTGCTGTGTCCCCCGATGTGCCCCGTTGTTTCCCCAGCTGTGTACCCCGCTGTGGCCCACTCTGTCCCCGCTGTATCGACACTGTGTCCCGCTGGGTCCCGCTGTGTCCTCGCTGTGTCCACCGCTGTGTCCCGCTGTGTCCACCGCTGTGTCCGCTGTGTCCCCGCTCTGTCCGCTGTGTCCACCCCTGTGTCCTCGCTGGGTCCTCCGCTGTGTCCCGCTGTGTCCCCCGCTCTGTCCCCCTGTGTCCACCGCTGTGTCCCGCTGTTTCCCCCGCTGTGTCCCGCTGTGTCCTCGCTGTGTCCCCCGCTGTCTCACTCTCTGTCCCCCACTGTGTCTCACGCTTTGCCCCGCTGTGTCCTGCTGTGTTCCGCTGTGTCCCGCTCTGTCCCTGCTGTGTCCCGCTGTGCCCTGCTGTGTCCTAGCTGTGTCCCCCGCTGTCTCGATCTCTGTCCCTCGCTGTGTCTCACGATTTGTCCTTGCTTTGTCCCACTGTGTCCCGCTGTGTCCCGCTGTGCCCACACTGTGTCCCCTTGTGTCCACAGATGTGTACCACACTGTGTAACGCTGTATCCCCGCTGTATTGACGCTGTGTCCTGCTGGGTCCCGCTGTGTCCTCGCTGTGTTCCCTGCTGTGTTCCGCTGTGTCCCCCGGTGTGTCGCCCGCTGTGTCCTCGCTGTGTCCCCCGCTGTATCCCGCTGTGTCCTCGCTGTGTCCCCCGCTGTGTCCCGCTGTGTCCCGCTATGTCCCCTGCTGTTTACCCTGCTTTGTCCCGCTGTGTCCTCGCTGTGTCCTGCTCTGTCTCCTCCTTGTCCCCGCTGTGTTCCGATGTGTCCCGTGGTGTCCTGCTTTGTCCCCCGCTGTGTCCCCCGCTGAGTCCCCGCTGTGTCCCCGCTGTGTCCCATTCTGTCCTCCCTGTGTCCCCGAGCATGTGTCCCGCTGTGTCCCCTGCTGTGTCCTGCTGTGTCTACTGCT
>NW_012291612.1:0-7713 GCF_000151885.1 Dipodomys ordii | reverse complement strand
GCAGGGCACACAGCGGGGGACAGCGGAGACAGAGAGTGGCCACAGCGATGACAAAGCGGTGACACAGCTGGACACAGCGGGGTACACAGTGGGACACAGCGGGCACACAGCGGGGACACAGCGGGACACAGCGGGACACAGCGGGGACACAGTGGGACACAGCGGGACACAGCAGGCACACAGCGGGGACACAGCGGGACACAGCGGGACACAGCGGGGACAGAGAAGGACATAGCCGGACATGCGGGACACAGCGGGGTACACAGCGGGACACAGTGGGGGACCCAGTGAGGACACAGTGGGACACAGCAGGGGACACAGCAAGGACACAGCGGGGGGCACAGCAGGGGACACAGCGGGACACAGCGGGGAACACAGCGAGGACACAGCGGGACACAGTGGGACAGAGCGTCGATACAGTGGGGACACAGCGTTACACAGCGTGGTACACAGTTGTGGACACAACGGGACACAGTGGGGGCACAGCCGGACACAGCGGGACACAGTGGGACACAGCAGGGACAAAGCGTGAGACACAGCATGGGACAGAGAGGGGACACAGCGAGGACACAGCGGGACACAGCGGGGGACACTGCGGGACACAGTGTGGGACAGAGCGTAGGACACAGCGAGACACAGCGGGGACAAAGATGGACACAGCGAGGTACACAGAGGGACACAGCGGGGAAACAGCGTGACACAAAAGGACACAGCGCGACACAGCGGGGAACACAGCGAGGACACAGCAGCACACAGTGGGGGACACAGCAAGGACAGAGCGGGACACAGCGGGGGACACAGCGGGACATAGCGGGGGACACAGCGGGGGACACAGCGGGACACAGCGGGGGACACAGGAAGGACACAGCGGTACACAGCGGGGGACAGAGCGAGGACACATTGGGACACAGCGGGGACACAGCGGGACTCAGCGGGGGACGCAGCAGTACACAGCGGGACACAGCGGGACACAGCGGGGACACAGCAGGAACACAGCGGGGGACACAGCGGGAAACAGCGGGGGACACAGAGGGGTACACAGCGGGACACAGTGAGGAAAAAAGCGAGGCAACAGCAGAACACAGCGTGGGACACAGCGAGGACACAGTGGGACACAGCGGGACACAGCGGGGACAAAGCAGTAGACCCAGCGTCTATACAGCGGGGACACAGCGGGACACAGCGAGGTACACAGCTGGGGACACAACGGGACACAGCGGGGGACACAGCGTGGACACAGCGGGACACAGCGGGACACTGCGGGAACATAGCGGGACACAGCGGGGACACAGCGGAACACAGCGTGACACAGCTGGGAACATAGTGGGGACACAGCGGGATACAGCGGGGGACACAGCGTGACACAGCGGAACTCAGCGGGGGACAAAGTGAGAGACAGCGGGGGACACAGCGAGGACACAGCGGGACACAGCGGGACACAGCGGGGACAAAGCAGTAGACACAGCGGGACACAGTGGCAGACACGGCGGGACATAGCTGGGGACACAGGGAGGACACAGCGGGACCCTGTGGGACCCAGCGTCGATACAGCGTGGACACAGCGGGACACAGCGAGGTACATAGCTGGGGACACAACGGGACACAGGGGGGGACACAGCGAGGACACAGCGGGACACAGCGGGACACAGCGGGACACTGCGGGAACATAGCGGGACACAGCGGGGTACACAGCGGGACACAGCGGGACACAGCTGGGGACATAGCGGGGACACAGCGGGACACAGCGGGGAAAACAGCGAGGACATAGCGTGACACAGCGGGGACACGGCGGGGGACAAAGCGGGAAACAGCGGGGGACACAGCGAGGACACAGCAGGAAACAGCGGCCACAAAGAGGGGACTCAGCGGTGGACACAGCGGGGGACAAAGAGGGACAACACGGGACACAGTGGGACACAGTGGGACACAGCGGGACACTGTGGGGACACAGCAGGACAAAGCGGGGGACACAGCGGGACACAGCGGGCACACAGAGGGGACACAGCGGGACACAGCGGGACACAGCGGGACACAGCGGGGACACAGCTGGACACAGCGGGGTACACAGAGGGACACAGCGGGCACACAGTGGGGACACAGTGGGACACAGCGGGACACAGCGGGGACAGAGCAGGACACAGCATGACACAGCGAGGACACATTGGGCCACAGCGAGGTACACAGCTGGGGACACAACGGGACACAGCGTGGGACACAGCGAGGACACAGCGGGACACTGAGGGAACATAGCGGGACACTGCGGGAACATAGCGGGACACAGCGGGGTACACAGCGGGACACAGCGGGTCACAGCTGGGGACATAGCGGGGACACAGCGGGACACAGCGGGGGACACAGCGAGGACACAGCATGACACAGTGGAACACAGTGGGGGACAAAGCGGGAGACAGCGGGGGACACAGCGAGGACACAGAGGGACACAGCGGCCACACAGAGGGGACTCAGCGGGGGACACAGCAGGGGACAAAGAGGGACACCACGGGACACAGTGGGACACAGTGGGACACAGCGGGACCCTGCGGGGACACAGCAGGACAAAGCGGGGGACACGGCGTGACACAGCGGGACAAAGTGGGGGACACAGGGGACACAGCGGAGACAGAGATGGGCCACAGCGGGACACAGCCGTGACACAGCTGGACACAGCGCGGTACACAGCAGGACACAGCGGGACACAGCGGGGACTCACCAGGGGACACAGCGGG
Organism: Dipodomys ordii; assembly: GCF_000151885.1. NCBI lineage: Eukaryota > Metazoa > Chordata > Mammalia > Rodentia > Heteromyidae > Dipodomys > Dipodomys ordii. The sequence continues at coordinate 4,987 of NW_012291612.1, read as the reverse complement.
GGACAAACTGGGACACCACGGGACACAGTGGGACACAGCGGGACACAGCGGGAACACTGCGGGAACATAGCGGGACACAGGGGGTACACAGCGGGACACAGCAGTGGACACAGCGGGACACAGCGGGGGACACAGCGGGGGACACAGCGAGCACACAGCGGGTCACAGCGGGACACAGCGTGGGACAAAGCAGGAGACAGCGAGGGACACAGCGAGGACACAGCTGGACACAGCGGGGTACACAGCGGGACACAGCGGAGGACACAGAAGGGTACACAGCGGGACACAGAGAGAAACACAGCGAGGTCACAGCGGGGGCCAAAGCAGGACAACACGGGACACAGTGTGACACAGTGTGACACAGCGGGGACACTGCAGGGGCACAGCGGGACAAAGCGGGCGAGACAGCGCGACACAGCAGGACAGAGCGGGAGACACAGCGGGGGACAGCAGGGGACAGAGAGGGGACACAGCAGGACACAGCGGGGACACAGCTGGACACAGCGGGATACACAGCGGGACACAGGGGGCACACATTGGGGACACAGCGGGGGACACAGCGGGACACAGCGGGTCACAGCGGGGGACACAGCGGGACACAGCGGGGGAAACAGAGGGGTACACAGCGGGACACAGCCGGGAACAAAGCGTGGACACAGCGGGACACACCGGGACACAGCGTCAATACAGCGGGGACAGAGCGGGTCACAGCAGGGACACAGCGGGACACAGCGGGGACACAGCGGGACACAGCGGGACACAGCGGGAGACACAGCGGAACACAGCTTGGGACACAGTGAGGACAAAGCGGGACACAGCGGGACACTGTGGCGACACAGCAGGGACACAGCAGGGACTCAGCGGGGGACACAGCGGGGTACACAGCGGGACACAGCGGAACACAGCGGGGGACAAAGCAGGAGACAGCGGGGGACACAGCGAGGACACAGAGGGACACAGCGGCCACACAGAGGGGACTCAGCGGGGGACACAGCAGGGGACAAAGAGGGACACCACGGGACACAGTGGGACACAGTGGGACACAGCGGGACCCTGCGGGGACACAGCAGGACAAAGCGGGGTACACGGCGGGACACAGCGGGACAAAGTGGGGGACACAGTAGGACACAGCGGAGACAGAGATGGGCCACAGCGGGACAGGGCCGTGACAAAGCTGGACACAGCGGGGTACACAGCAGGACACAGCAGGACACAGCGGGGACTCACCAGGGGACAGAGCGGGGGACAAACTGGGACAACACGGGACACAGTGGGATACAGCGGGACACAGCGGGGACACTGCGGGAACATAGAGGGACACAGCGGGGTACACAGCGGGACACAGCAGTAGACACAGCGGGGACACAGCGGGACACAGCGGGGGACACAGCGAGGACACAGCGGGTCACAGCGAGACACAGCGTGGGACAAAGCAGGAGACAGCGGGGGACACAGCGAGGACACAGCTGGACACAGCGGGGTACACAGCGGGACACAGCGGAGGACACAGAAGGGTACACAGCGGGACACAGAGAGAAACACAGCGAGGTCACAGCGGGGGCCAAAGCAGGACAACACGGGACACAGTGTGACACAGTGTGACACAGCGGGGACACTGCAGGGGCACAGCGGGATAAAGCGGGCGACACAGTGCGACACAGCAGGACACAGCGGGGGACACAGCGGGGCCAGCAGGGGACAGAGAGGGGACACAGCAGGACACAGCGAGGACACAGCTGGACACAGCGGGGTACACAGCGGGACACAGGGGGCACACAGTGGGGACACAGTGGGGGACACAGCGGGACACAGCGGGTCACAGCCGGGGACACAGCGGGGGAAACAGAGGGGTACACAGCGGGACACGGCCGGCAACACAGCGTGGACACAGCGGGAAACACAGGGGACACAGCGTCAATACAGCGGGGACAGAGCGGGTCACAGCAGGGACACAGCAAGGCACAGTGGGACACAGCAAGGGACACAGAGGGACACAGCGGGGACACCAGGGACACAGCAGGACACAGCAGGGGACACAGCGGAACACAGCGTGGGACACATCGAGGACACAGCGGGACACAGCGGGACACAGCGGGGACACAGCAGGGACACAGCAGGGACACAGCGGAGGACACAGCGGGGGACATAGCGGGACACAACGGGGAACACAGCGAGGACACAGCGCGACCCAGCAGGACACAGCTTTGATACAGCGGGGACACAGCGGGACACAGCGGGGTACACAGCTGGGGACACAACGGGACACAGCAGTGGACACAGCCAGGACACAGCGGGAGACAGCGGGGACTATGCGGGAACATAGCTGGACACAGCGGGGTACACAGCGGGACACAGCTGGGGACACAGAGTGGTACACAGAGGGACACAGCGGGAAACACAGTGAGGTCACAGCGGGGGACCAAGCGGGACAACACGGGACACAGTGTAACACAGCGAGACACAGCGGGACACAGCGGGGGACAAAGCGGGGGACAACAGGGGACAGGGGACACAGCAGGACACAGCGGGGACACAGCTGGACACAGCGTGGTACACAGAGGGACACAGCGGGCACACAATGGGGACACAGCAGGACACAGCGGGACACAGCAGGGACGGAGCATGACAGAGCATGACACAGCGAGGACACATTGGGACACAGCGGGGACACAGCGGAACTCAGCGGGAGACACAGCAGTACACAGCGGGACACAGTGGGACACACCGGGGAGACAGCAGGGACACAGTGGGGGACACAGTGGGACACAGCGGGTCACAGCGGGGGACACAGCGGGACACAGCGGGGGACACAGAGGGGTACACAGCGGGACACAGGGGGAAAACAGCGCGGACACAGCGGGACACAGCGGGACACAGAGTCGATACAGAGGGGACAGAGCGGGTCACAGCAAGGACACAGCGGGACACAGCGGGACACAGCAGGACACAGCGGGGGACACAATGGGACAGAGCGGGGACACAGTGGGGACTCAGCGGGGGACACAGTGGGGCACAGCGGGGGACACAGCGGGACACAGCGGAGGACACTGCGGGACACAGTGTGGGACGGAGCGTGGGACACAACGAGACACAGCGGGGACAATGTTGGACACAGCGGGGTACACAATGGGACACTGCAGGGACACAGCGGGGAAACAGCGTGACACAAAAGGACACAGCGGGACACAGCGGGGCCACAGCGAGGACACAGCGGCACACAGTGGGGGACAGAGCAAGGACAGAGCGGGACACAGCGGTGGACACAGCGGGACATAGCGGGGGCCACAGCGGGGGACACAGCGGGACACAGCGGGACACAGCGGGGGACACAGGAAGGACACAGCGGTACACAGCGGAGGACAGAGCGAGGACACATTGGGACACAGCGGGGACACAGCGGGACTCAGAAGGGGACAGAGCATTACACAGCGGGACACAGCGGGACACAGCGGGGACACAGCAGGCACACAGCGGGGGACACAGCGGGAAACAGCGGGGGACACAGAGGGGTACACAGCGAGGAAAACAGTGAGGCCAAAGCAGAACACAGTGGGCACACAGCGTTACACAGCGTGGTACACACTGTGGACACAACGGGACACAGTGGGGGCACAGCCGGACACAGCGGGACACAGTGGGGCACAGCGGGGACAAAGCGTGAGACACAGCGTGGGACAGAGAGGGAGACAGCAGGGGACACAGCGAGGAAACAGCGGGACACAGCGGTGACACAGCGGGGACTCAGCGGGGGACACAGCGGGACACAGCGGGGGACACAGCGGGACACAGCGCGGGACACTGCGGGACACAGTGTGGGACAGAGCGTGGGACACAGCGAGACACAGCGGGGACAAAGCTGGACACAGCGGGGTACACAGAGGGACAAAGAAGGGACACAGCGGGGAAACAGCGTGACACAAAAGGACACAGCTGGACACAGCGGAGTACACAGCGGGACACAGCGGACATACAGCGGGGACACAGAGGGACACAGCGGGGACAGAGCAGGACACAGTCGGACACAGCGGGACACAGCGGGGGACACAGCGGGACACAGCGGGGGACCCAGCGAGGACACAGCAGGACACAGCGGGGGACACAGCAAGGACACAGCAGTGGACACAACTGTGGACACAGCGGGACACAGCGGGGAACACAGCGAGGACACAGCGGGGGACCAAGCGGGACAACACGGGACACAGTGTAACACAGCGAGACACAGCGGGGCACAGCGGGGGACAAAGCGCGGGACATCAGGGGACAGGGGACACATCGGGACACAGCGGGGACACAGCTGGACACAGCGGGGTACACAGAGGGACACAGCGGGCACACAGTGGGGACACAGAAGGACACAGCCGGACACAGCGGGGACGGAGCATGACAGAGCATGACACAGCGAGGACACATTGGGACACTGCGGGGACACAGCGGAACTCAGCGGGAGACACAGCAGTACACAGCGGGACACAGTGGGACACACCGGGGAGACAGCAGGGACACAGTGGGGGACACAGCGGGACACAGCGGGTCACAGCAGGGGACACAGCGGGACACAGCGGGGGACACAGAGTGGTACACATCGGGACACAGGGGGAAAACAGCGCGGACACAGCGTGACACAGCGTCGATACAGTGGGTACAGAGCGGGTCACAGCAATGTCACAGCGGGACACATCGGGACACTGCAGGACACAGCTGGGGACACAATGGGTACAGAGCGGGGACACTGTGGGGGACTCAGCGGGGGGACACAGCGGGACACAGCTGGGGACAGGGCGTAACACATCGTGGGACATATCGAGTGACTCAGCGAGACACAGCTTGACACAGTGGGACACAGCATGGACACAGCAGGGTCCTAGTGGGGGACACAGCGAGGACACATGTGTGACACAGCGGGGACACTGTTGGGAGCTTTGCTGTACATATCTGGTGTACCATAGTGTGTACACATCGGTACTCAGGGGGATAAATAGCGGCGGAA
>NW_012291611.1:0-8986 GCF_000151885.1 Dipodomys ordii | reverse complement strand
GTGAACAACCGGACTCAGCGGGGGACACTGTGGGACCCAGCGGGACCCAGCGGGGACACAGCAAGGACACAGCGGGGGACACAGCAAGGGACAAAGAGGGAGACAGAGCGGGACACAGTGGGGAACACAGAGAGAGACACAGCAGGACGCAGCGGGACACAGCGTCCATACAGCGGGTACACAGTGGGACACAGCGGGGTACACAGCTGTTGACACAACGGGACACAGTGGGGGACACAGCGGGACACAGCGGGGCACAGCAGGGACAAAACGGGAGACACAGTGGGGAACAGAGAAGGACACAGCGGGGGACACAGAGAGGACACAGTGGGGACACAGCGAGACTCAGCCGGGGACAGAGCGGGGGAAAAAGCGGGACACCACGGGACACACTGGGACACAACGGGACACAGCGGGGTCACTGCGGGACAGAGTGGGGGACAAAGCGGGACACAGCGGGACACAGCAGGGACGCAGCGGGACACAGCGGGACACAGCGGGACACAGCGGGGACACTGCGGGACACAGCCGGGGGACACAGCAATGGACAGCGGGGGAAAGAGAAGGGACACAGTGGGACACAGAGGGGACACAGCTGGACACACAAGGGTACACAGCGGGGCACAGCGGACACACAACAGGGACAGAGCTGGACACAGAGGGACACAGAGGGGACAGAGCGTGACACAGCGGGACACAGCGGGACACAGCAGGTGACTCAGCGGGACACAGCGGGGGACACAGGGAAGACACAGCTGGACACTGAGGGAGACAGAGCGAGGACACAGCCGGACACAGCGAAACACAGCGTGACACAGTGGGGACACAGCAGCGGACACAGCGGGAAACAGCGGGGGACACAGAGGGACATAGCGGGGTACACAGCAGGCACAAAGCGGGACACAGCGGGGGACACAGTGAGGACAAAGCGGGACACAGCGGTGACACAGCGGGACACAGCTGGGGACACTGCGGGACACAGCGGGACACAGCGGGGACACAGCAAGGACACAGCGGGGGACACAGCGGGACACAGCCGGACACAGCCGGGGACACAGCGGGACACAGCGAGAGACACAGCGGGGGACACAGCGGGACACAGCGGGGAACAAAGAGAGGACACAGCGGGACCCAGCGGGTAACAGCGTCGATAGAGTGGGGACACAGCGGGACACAGTGGTGAAACAACCGGACTCAGCGGGGGACACTGTGGGACCCAGCGGGACCCAGCGGGGACACAGCTAGGACACAGCGGGGGACACAGCAAGGGACACAGCGGGAGACAGAGCGGGACACAGTGGGGAACACAGAGAGAGACACAGCAGGACCCAGCAGGACACAGCGTCGATACAGCGGGTACACAGCGGGACACAGCGGGGTACACAGCTGTTGACACAACGGGACACAGTGGGGGACACAGCGGGACACCACGGAACACAGCGGGACACAGCGTGAAACAGCGGTGAACCTGCGGAGACACAGCGGGACACAGCGGGGAACACAGCGGGACACAGCGGGGACACAGCGGGGACACTGCGGGACCTAGCAGGACACCGAGGGACACAGCTGGACACAGCTGGGGACACTGTGGGACACAGCGGGACACAGCGGGGACACAGCAAGGACACAGCGGGAGACCCAGCGGGACCCAGCGGGACCCAGCGGGACACTGCGGGGCACAGCGGGGGACACAGCGGGACACAGCGGGGGACACAGGGAGGACACAGCTTAACACAGCATGGGAAAAAGCGAGGACACAGCAGGACACAGCGAGACACAGCGGGACCCAGCGGGGACCCAGCAGTGGACACAGCGGGACACAGCGGGGGACAAAGCGGGACACCACGGAACACAGCAGGACACAGCGTGAAACAGCGGTGAACCTGCGGGGACACAGCGGGACACAGCGGGGGACACAGCGGGACCTAGCGGGACACAGCGGGGGACACAGCGGGACACAGCGTCTATAGAGCGGGGACACAGCGGGACACAGCGGTGACACAGCGGGTCCCAGCAGGGACACAACAAGGACACAGCGGATGACACAGCGGGACACAGCGGTGACACAGCGGGACACAGCTGGGGACACTGCGGGACACAGCGGGACACAGCGGGGACACTGCGGGACACAGCCGGGGGACACAGCGGTGGACAGCGGGGGACAGAGAAGGGACACAGCGGGACACAGAGGGGACACAGCTGGACACAGAAAGGGTACACAGCGGGGCACAGCGGACACACATCGGGGACAGAGCTGGACACAGAGGGACACAGATGGGACAGAGCGTGACACAGCGGGACACAGCGGGACACAGCAGGGGACTCAGCGGGACACAGCGGGGGACACAGGGAGGACACAGCTGGACACTGACGGAGACAGAGCGAGGACACAGCCGGACACAGCGAAACACAGCGTGACACAGTGGGGACACAGCAGGGGACACAGCGGGACACAGCCGGGGACACAGAGGGACACAGCGGGGTATACAGCAAGGACAAAGCGGGACACAGCGGGGGACACAGCGAGGACACAGCGGGACACAGCGGTGACACAGCGGGACACAGCTGGGGACACTGCGGGACACAGCGGGACACAGCGGGGACACAGCAAGGACACAGCGGGGGACACAGCGGGACACAGCCGGACACAGCCCGGGACACAGCGAGAGACACAGCGGGGGACACAGCGGGACACAGCGGGGAACAAAGAGAGGACACAGCGGGACACAGCGCGACACAGCTTCGATAGAGCGGGGACACAGCGGGACACAGCGGTGACACAACGGGACTCTGCGGGGGACACTGCGGGACCCAGCGGGACACAGCGGGGACACAGCAAGGACACAGCGGTGGACACAGCGGGACACAGTGGGACACAGCGGGGAACACAGCGAGTGACACAGCGGGGGACACAGCGGGACACAGTGGGGAACAGAGAGAGACACAGCAGGACCCAGCGAGACACAGCGTCGATACAGCAGGGACACAGCGGGGTACACAGCTGTTGACACAGTGGGACACAGTGGGGGACACAGCGGGACACTGCGGGACACAGCGGGGCACAGCGGGGACAAAACGGGAGACACAGTGGGGAACAGAGCAGGACACAGCGGGGGACACAGAAAGGACACAGTGGGGACACAGCGAGACTCAGCCGGCGACACAGCGGGGGACAAAGCGGGACACCACGGGACACAGTGGGACACAGCGGGGTCCCTGCGGGACACAGTGGGGGACAAAGCGGGACACAGAGGGACACAGCGGGGACGCAGCAGGACACAGCGGGACACAGCGGGACACGGCGGGGGACACAGCGGGACACAGAGGGGGACACAGCGAGGACACAGCGGGACACGGAGGGACACAGTGGGGGACACAGGGAGGACACAGTGGGGGACAAAGTGGGGGAAACAGCTAGACACAGCGGGGAACACAGCGAGGACACATCGGGACCCAGCGGGACACAGCGTCGATACAGCGGAGACACAGCGTTACACAGCTTGGTACAAAGCTGTGGACACAACGGGACACAGTGGGGGCACAGCGGGACACAGCAGGACGCAGTGGGACACAGCGGGACACAGCGGGACACAGCGGGGACAGAGCGGGACACAGTCGGACACAGCGGGACACAGCGGGGGACACAGCGGGAGACAAAGAGGGACACCACGGAACACAGCGGGACACAGCAGGAAACAGCAGTGACACTGCGTGGACACAGTGGGACACAGCGGGGGACACAGCGGGACACAGAGGGGGACAGAGCGGGACACAGTGGGGGACACAGCCGGACACAGCAGGGGAAACAGTGGGGGACACAGCGGGACACAGCGGGACACAGCGAGGACACAGTGGGACAGAGCGGGACACTGCAGGGCACAGCGGGGGACACAGCGGGACACAGCGGGGGACACAGCGAGGACACAGCGGAACACAGAGTGGGACACAGTGAGGACACAGCGGGACACAGCGGGACACAGCCGGGTCCCAGCAGTGGACACAGCGGGACACAGCGGGGGACACAGCGGGACACAGCGGGGGACACATGGAGGACTCAGCGGGACAAAGCGGGGACACAGCGGCGACTCACCGGGGGACACAGCGGGGGACAAAGCGGGACACCACAGAACACAGTGGGAAATAGCGGGACACAGCGGGGAAACTGCGGGGACACAGGGGGACAAAGCGTGGGACACATAGGGACACAGCGGGGGACACAGTGGGGGACACAGCGGGACACAGCGGGGAACACAGCGAGGACACAGTGGGACCCAGCGGTACACAGCGTCGATACAGCGGGGACACAGCGTTACACAGCGTGGTACACAGCGGGGACACAGCGGGGACACAGCGGGACCCAGCAGGACACAGCGGGACACAGCAGGACACAGCGGGGGACACAGCGGGACACAGCGGGGGACACAGAGGGACACAGCGGGGACACAGAGGGCACTCAGCTGGGGACATAGCGGGGGACAAAGCAGGACACCACAGGACACAGTGGGACACAGCGGGACACAGCGGGGACATTGCGGGGACACAGCGGGACAAAGCGGGGGACCCAGCGGGACACAGCGGGACACAGCAGGACCCAGCGGGGAAACAGGGGGGACACAGTTTGACACAGCGAGGACACAGCGGGACACAGCGGGACACTGCGGGGCACAGCGGGGGACACAGCAGGACACAGCGGGGGACACAGAGAGGACACAGCGGAACACAGCATGGGACAAAGCGAGGACACAGCGGGAAACAGCGAGACACAGCGGGACCCAGCGGGGACCCAGCAGTGGACACAGCGGGACACAGCGGGGGACAAAGCGGGACACCACGGAACACAGCAGGACACAGCGTGAAACAGCGGTGAACCTGCGGGGACACAGCGGTACACAGCGGGGGACACAGCGGGACACAGCGGGACACAGCGGGGGACACAGCCGGACACAGCAGGGACACAGCGGGGACACAGCGGGACCCAGCAGGACACAGCGGGGACACAGCGGGACACAGCGAGAGACACAGCGGGGAACACAGCGGGACACAGCGGGGAACAAAGAGAGGACACAGCGGGACCCAGCGGGACACAGCGTCGATAGAGCGGGGACACAGCGGGACACAGCGGTGACACAACGGGACTCAGCGGGGGACACTGCGGGACCCAGCGGGACACAGCGGGGACACAGCAAGGACACAGCGGGGGACACAGCGGGACACAGCGTGACACAGCGGGGGACACAGCGAGTGACACAGCGGGGGACACAGCGGGACACAGTGGGGAACACAGAGAGAGACACAGCAGGACCCAGCGGGACACAGCGTCGATACAGCGGGGACACCGCGGGGTACACAGCTGTTGACACAACGGGACACAGTGGGGGACACAGCGGGACACAGCGGGACACAGTGGGGCACAGCAGGGACAAAACGGGAGACACAGTGGGGAACAGAGCAGGACACAGCGGGGGACACAGAGAGGACACAGTGGGGACACAGCGAGACTCAGCCGGGGACACAGCAGGGGACAAAGCGGGACACCACGGGACACAGTGGGACACAGCGGGACACAGCGGGGTCACTGCGGGACACAGTGGGGGACAAAGCGGGACACAGCGGGACACAGCGGGGAAGCAGCGGGACACAGCGGGACACAGCGGGACACGGCGGGGGACACAGCGGGACACAGAGGGGGACACAGCGAGGACACAGCGGGACACAGCGAGGGACACAGCGGGGGACAGAGCGAGGACACAGTGGGGGACAAAGTGGGGGAAACAGCTGGACACAGCGGGGAACACAGCGAGGACACATCGGGACCCAGCGGGACACAGCGTCGATACAGCGGAGACACAGCATTACACAGCATGGTACAAAGCTGTGGACACAACGGGACACAGTGGGGGCACAGCGGGACACAGCGGGACGCAGTGGGACACAGCGGGACACAGCGGGACACAGCGGGGACAGAGCGGGACACAGTCGGACACAGCGGGACACAGCGGGGGACACAGCGGGAGACAAAGAGGGACACCACGGAACACAGCCGGACACAGCAGGAAACAGCAGTGACACTGCAGGGACACAGTGGGACACAGCGGGGGACACAGCGGGACACAGAGGGGGACAGAGCGGGACACAGTGGGGGACACAGCCGGACACAGCAGGGGAAACAGTGGGGGACACAGCGGGACACAGCGAGGGCACAGCGGGACAGAGCGGGACACTGCAGGGCACAGCGGGGGACACAGCGGGACACAGCGGGGGACACAGCGAGGACACAGCGGAACACAGAGTGGGACACAGTGAGGACACAGCGGGACAAAGCGGGACACAGCGGGACACAGCCGGGTCCCAGCAGTGGACACAGCGGGACACAGCGGGGGACACAGCGGGACACAGCGGGGGACACATGGAGGACTCAGCGGGACAAAGCGGGGACACAGCGGCGACTCACCGGGGGACACAGCGGGGGACAAAGCGGGACACCACAGAACACAGTGGGAAACAGCGGGACACAGCGGGGAAACTGCGGGGACACAGGGGGACAAAGCGTGGGACACATAGGGACACAGCGGGGGACACAGTGGGGGACACAGCGGGACACAGCGGGGGACACAGTGGGGGACACAGCGGGAAACAGCAGGGAACACAGCGAGGACACAGCGGGACCCAGCGGTACACAGTGTCGATACAGCAGGGACACAGCGTTACACAGCTTGGTACACAGCTGTGAACACAACGGGACACAGTGGGGGCACAGCGGGACACAGCGGGACACAGTGAGACACAGCGGGGACAAAGCTTGAGACACAGAGGGGTACAGAGCGGGAGACAGCGGGGGACACAGCGAGGACACAGCGGGACACAGCCAGACACAGCGGGACACAGCGGGGGACACAGCGGGGGACACAGCGGGACACAGCGCGGGACACAGCGGGGACACATTGGGACACAGCGGGGACACAGCGGGACACAGCGGGGGATACAGCAGTACACAGCGGGACACAGCGTGGGACACAGAGAGGTAAACAGCGGAACACAGCGGGGAACACAGCGAGGACACAGCGGGACCAAGCAGTACACAGCATCGATAAAGCGGGGACACAGCAGGACACAGCGGGGTACACAGCTGGGTACACAAAGGGACACAGCGGGGGACACAGCGAGGACACAGCAGAACACAGCGTGGGAAACAGCGAGGACACAGCGGGACACAGCGAGACACAGCGGGACACAGTGGGGACACAGCAGTAGACACAGCGGGACACAGCGAGGACACAGCGGGGACACAGCGGCACTCAGCAGGACACAGCGGGGCACACAGCGGGACACAGCGGGACACAACTTGGGATACAGCGGGAACACAGCAGGACACAGCCGGGGACACAACGAGGACACAGCGGGACACAGCGGGACACAGCGTGGGACAAAGCGGGAGATAGCAGGGGACACAGCGAGGACACAGCGGGACACAGTGGCGACACATAGAGGACTCAGCGGGGGACACAGTGGGGGACAGAGCTGGACCCAGAGGGACACAGAGGGGACAGAGCGGGACACAGCGGGACACAGCAGGGGACACAGCGGGACACAGCGGGGGACACAGGGAGGACACAGCTGGACACTGAATGAAACAGAGCGAGGACACAGCCGGACACAGCGAAACACAGCGTGACACAGTGGGGACAGAGCAGGGGACACAGCGGGACACAGCAGGGGACACAGAGGGACACAGCGGGGTACACAGCAGGACAAAGCGGGACACAGCGTGACACAGCGGGACACAGCTGGGGACACTGTGGGACACAGCGGGACACAGCGGGGACACAGCAAGGACACAGCGGGGGACACAGCGGGACACAGCCGGACACAGTCGGGGACACAGCAGGACACAGCGAGAGACACAGCGGGGGACACAGCGGGACACAGCGTCGATAGAGTGGGGACCCAGCGGGACCCAGCGGGACACAGTGTCGATAGAGCGGGGACACAGCGGGACACAGCGGTGACACAACCGGACTCAGTGGGGGCACTGTGGGACCCAGCGGGACCCAGCGGGGACACAGCAAGGACACAGCGGGGGACACAGCGGGACACAGCGGGACACAGCGGGGGACACAGCGAGGGACACAGCGGGAGACACAGCGGGACACAGTGGGGAACACAGAGAGAGACACAGCAGGACCCAGCGGGACACAGCGGGACACAGCGAAGATACAGCGGGGACACAGCGGGACACAGCGGGGTACACAGCTGTTGACACAACGGGACACAGTGGGGGACACAGCGGGACACAGCAGGACACAGTGGGGCACAGCAGGGACGAAACGGGAGACACAGTGGGGAACAAAGCAGGACACAGCGGGGGACACAGAGAGGACACAGTGGGAACACAGCGAGACTCAGCCGGGGACACAGCAGGGGACAAAGCGGGACACCACGGGACACAGTGGGACACAGCGGGACACAGCGGGGTCACTGCGGGACACAGTGGGGGACAAAGCGGGACACAGCGGGACACAGCGGGGACGCAGCGGGACACAGCGGGACACAGCGGGACACGGCGGGGGACACAGCGAGGACACAGAGCGGGACATAGCGAGGACACAGCAGGACACAGCGGGACACAGCGGCGGACACAGCGAGGACACAGTGGGGAACATAGTGGGGGAAACAGCTGGACACAGCGGGGAACACAGTGAGGACACAGCGGCACCCAGGCGGACACAGCGTAGATACAGCGGAGAAACAGCGTTACACAGCATGGTACAAAGCTGTGGACACAACGGGACACAGTGGGGGCACAGCGGGACACAGCAGGACGCAGTGGGACACAGCGGGGACAAAGCATGAGACACAGCAGGGGACAGAGCTGGAGACAGCGGGGGACACAGCGGGGACACAGCGGAACACAGCGAGGACACAGCGGGACAGAGCGGGACACTGCAGGGCACAGCGGGGGACACAGCGGGACACAGCGGGGGACTGA
>NW_012291610.1:0-3322 GCF_000151885.1 Dipodomys ordii | reverse complement strand
GCTGTGTCCCGCTGGGTCCCGCTGTGTCCTCGCTGTGTTCCCCGCTGTGTCCCGCAGTGTCCCCCGCTGTGTCTCCCACTGTGTCCTCGCTGTGTCCCCCGCTGTGTCCCGCTGTGTCCTCGCTGGGTCCCCCACTCTGTCCCGCTTTGTCCCCTGCTGTGTCCCGCTGTGTCCCACTGTGTCCCGCTCTGTCCCTGCTGTGTCCCGCTGTGTCCTGCTGTGTCCTCGCTGTGTCCCCCGCTGTCTCCCGCTCTGTCCCCCGCTGTGTCTCACGATTTGTCCTCGCTGTGTCCCACTGTGTCCCGCTCTGTCCCGCTGTGCCCCCACTGTGTCCCCTTGTGTCAACAGATTTGTACCACACTGTGTAACGCTGTATCCCCGCTGTATCGACGCTGGGTCCCGCTGGGTCCCGCTGTGTCCTCACTGTGTTCCCTGCTGTGTCCCGCTGTGTCTCCCGGTGTGTCCCCCGCTGTTTTCCTGTCTGTGTCCCCCGCTGTGTCCCGCTGTGTCCTCGCTGGGCCCCCCGCTGTTTCCCGCTGGGTCCCCCGCTGTGTCCCTCTGTATCCCGATGTGTCCCCTGCTCTGTACCCTGCTTTGTCCCGCTGTGTCCGCCGCTGTGTCCCGCTCTGTCCCCGCTGTGTCTCACGATTTGTCCTCGCTGTGTCCCACTGTGTCCCGCTCTGTCCCGCTGTGCCCCCACTGTGTCCCCTTGTGTCCAGAGATTTGTACCACACTGTGTAACGCTGTATCCCCGCTGTATCGACGCTGGGTCCCGCTGGGTCCCGCTGTGTCCTCACTGTATTCCCTGCTGTGTCCCGCTGTGTCCCCCGGTGTGTCCCCCGCTGTTTTCCTGTCTGTGTCCCCCGCTGTGTCCCGCTGTGTCCTCGCTGGGCCCCCCGCTGTTTCCCGATGGGCCCCCGCTGTGTCCCTCTATATCCCGATGTGTCCCCTGCTCTGTACCCTGCTTTGTCCCGCTGTGTCCGCCGCTGTGTCCCGCTGTGTCCCCCGCTGTGTCCCACTGTGTCTTCGCTGTGTCCCGCTCTGTCTCCCCCTTGTCCCTGCTGTGTCCCGCTCTGTCCCGTGGTGTCCCGCTTTGTCCCCCGCTGTGTCCCCCGCTGAGTCCCCGCTGTGTCCCTGCTGTGTCCCGCTGTGTACTGCTGTGTCCCATGCTGAGTACTGCTGTGTCCCCGCTGTGTCCCCGCTGTGTCCCAGTGTGTCCCCGGCTGTGTCCCGCTGTGTCTACTGTTGTGTTCCTGCTCTGTCCCGCTGTGTCCACCGCTGTGTCCCCCTGTGTCCTCACTGTGTCCCGCTGTGTCCCCTGCTGTTTCCCGCTGTGTCTACTGCTGTGTTCCTGCTGTGTCCCGCTGTGTCCCGCTGTGTCCCCCTGTGTCCTCACTGTGTCCCACGCTGTGTTCCGCTGAGTCCTTGCTGTGTCCCCCGATGTGCCCCGTTGTGTCCCCAGTTGTGTACCCAGCTGTGGCCCACTCCGTCCCCGCTGTATCTACGCTGTGTCCCGCTGGGTCCCACTGTGTCCTCGCTGTGTCTACCGCTGTGTCCCGCTGTGTCCACCGCTGTGTCCCGCTGTGTCCCCGCTCTGTCCCGATGTGTCCACCGCTGTGTCCCGCTGTTTCCCCCGCTGTGTCCCCCGCTCTGTCCCCCTGTGTCCATCGCTGTGTCCCGCTGTTTCCCCCGCTGTGTCCCGCTGTGCCCTCGCTGTGTCCCCCGCTGTGTCACTCTCTGTCCCCCACTGTGTCTCACGCTTTGCCCTGCTGTGTCCCACTGTGTTCCGCTGTGTCCCGCTGTGCCCCCACTGTGTCCCGTTGTGTCCACAGCTGTGTTCCATACTGTATAATGCTGTGTCCCTGCTGTATCGACGCTGTGTCCCGCTGGGTCCTGCTATGTACTCCGTTGCGTCCAGCTTTGTCACCGCTGTGTCCCCCGCTTTGTCCAGCTGTGTCCTCGCTGGGTTCCCCGCTGGGTCCCGCTGGGTCCCCCGCTGTGTCCCGCTGTATCCCGCTGTGTCCCGCTCTGTCCCTGCTGTGTCGCGCTGTGCCCTGCTCTGTCCTAGCTGTGTCCCCCGCTGTCTTGAGCGCTGTCTCGAGCTCTGTCCCTCGCTGTGTCTCACGATTTGTCCTTGCTTTGTCCCACTGTGTCCCGTTGTGTCCCGCTGTGCCCACACTGTGTCCCTTGTGTCCACAGATGTGTACCACACTGTGTAACGCTGTAACCCCGCTGTATCGACGCTGTGTCCTGCTGGGTCCCGCTGTGTCCTCGCTGTGTTCCCTTCTGTGTTCCGCTGTGTCCCCCGGTGTGTCCCCCGCTGTGTCCTCGCTGTGTCCCCCACTGTATCCCGCTGTGTCCTCGCTGTGTCCCCCGCTGTGTCCCGCTGTTTCCCCCACTGTGTCCCTCTGTGTCCCGCTGTGTCCCCTGCTATGTCCCCTGCTTTGTCGTGCTGTGTCCTCGCTGTTTCCTGCTCTGTCTCCTCCTTGTCCCCGCTGTGTTCCGCTGTGTCCCGTGGTGTCCCGCTTTGTCCCTCGCTGTGTCCCCCGCTGAGTCCCCGCTGTGTCCCCGCTGTGTCCCGCTCTGTCCTCCCTGTGTCCCCGGCTGTGTCCCGCTGTGTCCCCTGCTGTGTCCTGCTGTGTCTACTGCTTTGTTCCTGCTGTGTCCCGCTGTGGCCCACTCTGTCCCCGCTGTATCGACGCTGTGTCCCGCTGTGTCCCGCTGTGTCCTCGCTGTGTCCACCGCTGTGTACCGCTCTGTCCACCGCTGTGTCCCGCTGTGTCCCCCGCTCTGTCCCCCTTTGTCTACCGCTGTGTCCCGCTGTTTCCCCCGCTGTGTCCCGCTGTGTCCTCGCTGTGTCCCCCTCTGTCTCCTGCTCTGTCCCACGCTGTGTCTCACGCTTTGTCCCCGATGTGTCCCACTGTGTTCTGCTGTGTCCCGCTGTGACCCCACTGTGTCCCGTTGTGTCCACATCTGTGTACCACGCTGTGTAACGCTGTGTCCCCGCTGTATCGACGCTGTGTCCCGCTGTGTTCCGCTGTGTCCTCGCTGGGTCCCCCGCTGTGTCCCACTGTGTCCCCCGCTCTGTCCCGCTCTGTCCCGCTCTGTCCCTGTTGTGTCCCGCTGTGTCCTGCTGTGTCCTCGCTGTGTCCCCCGCTGTCTCCCACTCTGTCCCCCGCTACGTCTCACGATTTGTCCTCGCTGTGTCCCACTGTGTCCCGCTCTGCCCCCACTGTGTCCCGTTGTGTCCACAGATGTGAACCTCTCTGTGTAACAGCTGTATCCCCGCTGTATCGACGCTGTGTCCCGCTGGGTCCCGCTG
>NW_012291609.1:0-5665 GCF_000151885.1 Dipodomys ordii | reverse complement strand
GTCTCGCTGTGCCCCCACTCTGTCCTGTTGTGTCCACAGCTGGGTAGCACGCTGTGTAACACTGTGTCCCCGCTGTATGGACGCTGTGTCTGCTGTGTCCCGCTGTGTCCTTGCTGTGTTCCCCGCTGTGTCCCGCTGTGTCCCCAGCTGTGTCACCCGCTGTGTCCCGCTGTGTCCTCGCTGGGTCCCCCGCTGTGTCCCGCTGTGCCCCCTGCTGTGTTCAGCTGTGTCCCGCTATGTCTCGCTCGGTCCCTGCTGTGTCCCGCTGTGTCCTCGCTGTGTGCCCGGCTGTGTCCTGCTGTGTACTCCGCTGTGTCCAGCTGTGTCACCGCTGTGTCTTTCTTTGGCCCCTCTCTGTCTCCGCTGTCCCCCGCTGTGTTCCCCGCTGTGTCCCGCTGTGTCCCGCTGTGTCCCCTGCTTTGTCCCGCTGAGTCCCCTCTGTGTCGCCGCTGTGTCCCGCTGTGTCCTCGCTGTGTCCCCCGCTGTCTGCCGCTTTGTCCCCGCTGTGTCCCTAGCTGTGTCCCGCTGTGTCCCACTGTGTACCCCGCTGTGTCCCACTATGTTCCCGCAGTGTCCCCGCTGTGTACCGCTGTGTCCCGCTGGGTACTCTCTGTGTCCCCCGCAGTGTCCCGTTGTGTCCCCAGCTATGCACCCTGCGGTGTCCCGCTGTGTCCCCGCTGTAACGACGCTGGGTCCCGCTAGGTCCCGCTATGTCCTCCATGTGTTCCCCGCTGTGTCCCGTTGTGTCCCCAGTTGTGTACCTCGCTGTGTCCCGCTGAGTCCCCGCTGTATCGACGCTTGGTCCCGCTGGGTCCCGCTGTGTCCTCCCTGTGTCCCCCGCTGTGTCCCGCTGTGTCCCACTGTGTCCGCCACTGTGTCCCACGCTGTGTTCCGCTGGGTCCTCACTGTGTCCCGCTCTATCCCGCTGTGTCCTCGCTCTGTCCCCCGGTGTGTCCCGCTGTGTCCCCGCTGTGTCCCAAGCTGTGTCCCGCTGTGTACCCCACTGTGTCCCCCTCTGTGTCCCGCTGTGTCCCCCGCTGTTTCCCGCTGTGTCCCGCTGTGTCCCCCGCTGTGTCCCTGCTGTGTCCCCGCTGTGTCCTGCTGTATACAGCTGTGTCCCCCGATGAGTCCCGCTGTGTCCCCGCTGTGTCCCGCTGTGTTCCCCATGTGTCCCCCGTTGTGTCCCACCGTGTCCCACTGTGTCCCCCACTGTTTCCCCCACTGTGTCCGGCTGTGTCCCCCGCTTTGTCCCGCTGTGTCCACTGCTGTGTCCCCGCTGTGTCCCGCTTTTTCCCTGGCTGTATCCCGCTGTGTCCTCACTGTGTACCCCGCTGTATCCCGCTGTGTCCTCGCTGTGTCCCCAGCTGTGTCCCGCTGTGTCCCCCGCTTTGTCCCGCTGTGTCCCACTGTGTCCCCGCTGTGTCCCGCTGTGTCCCGCTGTGTCCCCGGTGTGCCCGCTGTGTCCCGTTGTGTACCCCGCTGTGTCCAGCTATGTCACCGCTGTGTCCCACTGTGGCCCATCTCTGTCTCCGCTGCCCCCTGCTGTGTCCCCCACTGTGTGCTGCTGTGTCCTGCTGTGTCCCGCTATGTCCCCCGCTTCATCCCGCATTGTCCCCCGCTGTGTTCCGCTGTTTCCCGCTGTGTCCTCGCTGTGTCCCCTGCTATCTCCCGCTTTGTCCCACGATGTGTCCCGCTGTGTCCCGCTGTGTCCTCGCTGTGTCCCCTGCTGTGTCCCGCTGTGTCTCGCTGTGCCCACACTGTGTCCCCTTGTGTCCACAGATGTGAACCGCACTGTGTAACGCCGTATCCCCGCTGTATCGACGCTGTGTCCTGCTGGGTCCCGCTGTGTCCTCACTGTGTTCCCTGCTGTGTTCCGCTGTGTCCCCCGGTGTGTCCCCCGCTGTGTCCTCACTGTGTCCCCCGCTGTATCCCGCTGTGTCCTCGCTGTGTCCCCCGCTGTGCCCCGCTGTGTCCCCTGCTGTGTCCCGCTGTGTCCCGCTGTGTCCCCTGCTGTTTACCCTGCATTATCCCGCTGTGTCCTCGCTGTGTCCTGCTCTGTCTCCTCCTTCTCCCCGCTGTGTTCCGCTGTGTCCCATGGTGTCCCGCTTTGTCCCCCGCTGTGTCCTCCGCTGTGTCCCCCGCTGAGTCCCCGCTGTGTCCCCGCTGTGTCCCGCTCTGTCCTCCCTGTGTCCTGCTGTGTCTACTGCTTTGTTCCTGCTGTGTCCCGCTGTGGCCCACTCTGTCCCCGCTGTATCAACCCTGTGTCCCGCTGGGTCCCGCTGTGTCCTCGCTGTGTCCACCGCTGTGTACCACTCTGTCCACCGCTGTGTCCCGCTGTGTCCCCCGCTCTATTCCCCTTTGTCTACCGCTGTGTCCCGCTATTTCCCCCGCTGTGTCCCGCTGTGTCCTCGCTGGGTCGTCCGCTGTGTCCCGCTGTGCCTCCCGCTGTGTCCCGCTGTGTCCCGCTCTGTCCCGCTCTGTCCCTGCTGTGTCCCGCTGTGTACTGCTGTGTCCTCGCTGTGTCCCCTGCTGTCTCCCGCTCTGTCCCCCGCTGTGTCTCACGATTTGTCCTCGCTGTGTCCCACTGTGTCCCGCTCTGTCCCGCTGTGCCCCCACTGTCTCAGCTTGTGTCCACAGATTTGTACCACACTGTGTAACGCTGTATCCCCGCTGTATCGACGCTGTGTCCCGCTGGGTCCCGCTGTGTCCTCGCCGTGTTCCCTGCTGTGTCCCGCTGTGTCCTGCTGTGTCCTCGCTGTGTCCCCCGCTGTCTCCCGCTCTGTCCCCCGCTTCGTCTCACGATTTGTCCTCGCTGTGTCCCACTGTGTCCCGCTGTGTCCCGCTGTGGCCCCACTGTGTCCCCTTGTGTCCACAGATTTGTACCACACTGTGTAACGCTGTATCCCCGCTGTATCGACGCTGGATCCCTCTGGGTCCCGCTGTGTCCTCGCCGTGTTCCCTGCTGTGTCCCGCTGTGTCCTGCTGTGTCCTCGCTGTGTCCCCCACTGTCTCCCGCTCTGTCCCCCGCTTCGTCTCACGATTTGTCCTCGCTGTGCCCCCACTGTGTCCCGTTGTGTCCACAGATGTGTACCACGCTGTGTAAGGCTGTATCCCAGCTGTATCGACACTGTGTCCCGCTGGGTCCCGCTGGGTCCTCGCTGGGTCCACCGATGTGTCCCGCTGTTTCCACCGCTGTGTCCCGCTGTGTCCCCCGCTCTCTCCCCCTGTGTCCACCGCTGTGTCCCGCTGTTTCCCCCGCTGTGTCCCGCTGTGTCCAACGCTGTGTCCCCCGCTGTCTCCCGCTCTGTCCCCGGCTGTGTCTCACGCTTGTGTCCCCGATGTGTCCCACTGTGTTCCGCTGTGTCCCGCTGTGCCCCCACTGTGTCCCGTTGTGTCCACAGCTGTGTACCATGCTGTGTAACGCTGTATCACCGCTGTATCGATGCTGTGTCCCGCTGTGTCCCTCAGTGTCCCCCACTGTGTCCCCCACTGTGTCCTCACTGTGTTCCCCGCTGTGTCCTGCTGTGTCCTCGCTGGGTCCCACGCTGTGTCCCGCTGTGTCCCCCGCAGTGTCCCGCTGTGTCCCGCTCTGTCCCTGCTGTGTCCCGCTGTGTCCTGCTGTGTCCTCGCTGTGTCCCCCGCTTTCTCCCGCTCTGTCCCCCGCTACGCCTCATGATTTGTCCCCGCTGTGTCCCACTGTGTCCCGCTCTGCCCCCACTGTGTCCCGTTGTGTCCACAGATGTGAACCACGTTGTGTAACGCTGTATCACCGCTGTATCGACGCTGTGTCCCGCTGTTTCCCGCTGTGTCCTCGCTGTGTTCCCCGCTGTGTCCCACAGTGTCCCCCGCTGTGTCCCCCGCTGTGTCCTCGCTGTGTCCCCCACTGTGTCCTGCTGTGTCCTCGCTGGGTCCTCCACTGTGTCCCGCTGTGTCCCCCGCTGTGTCCCGCTGTGTCCCGCTGTGTCCCGCTCTGTCCCTGCTGTGTCCCGCAAATGTCCTCGCTGTGTCCCCCGCTGTCTCCCGCTCTGTCCCCCGCTGTGTCTCACGCTTTGTCCCCGCTGTGTCCCACTGTGTCCCGCTGTGTCCGGCTGTGCCCCCACTGTGTCCCGTTGTGTCCACAGTGTGTACCACACTGTGTAATGCTGTGTGCCCTCTGTATCGACGCTGTGTCCTGCTGTGTCCTCGCTGTGTCCCCCGCTGTCTCCCGCTCTCTCCCCCGCTTCGTCTCACGATTTGTCCTCGCTGTGTCCCACTGTGTCCCGCTGTGTCCCGCCTTGCCCCCACTGTGTCCCGTTGTGTCCACAGATGTGTAACACGCTGTGTAAGGCTGTATCCCAGCTGTATCGACACTGTGTCCCGCTGGGTCCCGCTGGGTCCTCGCTGGGTCCACCGCTGTGTCCCGCTGTTTCCACCGCTGTGTCCCGCTGTGTCCCCCGCTCTCTCCCCCTGTGTCCACCGCTGTGTCCCGCTGTTTCCCCCGCTGTGTCCCACTTTGTCCTCGCTGTGTCCCCCGCTGTGTCCCGCTCTGTCCCCCGCTGTGTCTCACGCTTTGCCCCCGATGTGTCCCACTGTGTGACGCTGTGTCCCGCTGTGCCCCCACTGTGTCCCGTTGTGTCCACAGCTGTGTACCCCGCTGTGTAACGCTGTGTCCCCGCTGTATCGACGCTGTGTCCCGCTGGGTCCCGCTGTGTCCTCGCTGTGTTCCGCGCTGTGTCTCGCAGTGTCCCCCGCTGTGTCCCCCGCTGTGTCCTCGCTGTGTCCACTACTGTGTCCCGCTGTGTCCGCCGCTGTGTTCGCCGCTGTGTCCCGCTGTGTCCCCGCAGGGTCACCGCTGTTTCCCGCTGTGTCCCGTGGTGGCCTGCTTTGTCCCCCGCTGTGTCCCCCACTGAGTCCCCGCTGTGTCCCCGCTGTGTCGCGCTCTGTCCTCCCTGTGTCCCCCGCTGTGTCCTGCTGTGTCCCGTGCTGTTTCCCGCTGTGTCTACTGCTGTGTTCCTGCTGTGTCCCGCTGTGTCCCGCTGTGTCCACCTGTGTCCTCACTGTGTCCCACGCTGTGTTCCGCTGAGTCCTTGCTGTGTCCCCCGATGTGCCCCGTTGTGTCCCCAGCTGTGTACCCCGCTGTGACCCACTCTGTCCCCGCTGTATCGACGCTGTGTCCCGCTAGGTCCCGCTGTGTCCTCACTGTGTCCACCGCTGTGTCCCGCTGTGTCCACCAATGTGTCCCGCTGTGTCCCCGCTCTGTCCCGCTGTGTCCACCGCTGTGTCCCGCTGTTTCCCCCACTGTGTCCCGCTGTGTCCCCGGCTCTGTCCCCCTGTGTCCACCGCTGTGTTCCGCTGTTTCCCCCGCTGTGTCCCGCTGTGTCCTCGCTGTGTCCCCCGCTGTCTCACTCTCTGTCCCCCACTGTGTCTCACGCTTAGCCCTGCTGTGTCCCACTGTGTTCCGCTGTGTCCCGCTGTGCCCCCACTGTGTCCCGTTGTGTCCACAGCTGTGTACCATACTATATAATGCTGTGTCCCTGCTGTATCGACGCTTTGTCCCGCTGGGTCCTGCTATGTACTCCGTTGTGTCCAGCTTTGTCACCGCTGTGTCCCCCGCTTTGTCCTGCTGTGTCCTCGCTGGGTTCCCCGCTGGGTCCCGTTGTGTCCCCCACTGTGTCCCGCTGTGTCC
>NW_012291608.1:0-6976 GCF_000151885.1 Dipodomys ordii | reverse complement strand
GCGGGGGACACTGCGGGACACAGCCGTGAGCACAGCGAGGACACTTGCGGGACCCAGCGGGACACAGCGTCGATACTGCGGGAACACACCGTTACACAGCGTGGTACACAGCTGTGGACACAACGGGACACAGTGGGGGCACAGCGGGACACAGCGGAACACAGTGGGACACAGCGGGGACAAAGCGTGAGACACAGCGGGGGACAGAGCGGGAGACAGCGGGGGACACAGCGAGGACACAGCGGTACACAGCGGGGGAAACAGCGGGACACAGCGGTGGACAGAGGGGGAGAGCGCGGGGGACACAGCGGGACACAGCGGTGGAAACAGCGGGACACAGCGGTGGACCCAGCGAGGACCCAGCGGGACCCAGCGGGACACAGCGTCGATACAGCTGGAATACAGCCTTACACAACGTGGTACACATCTGTGGACACAACGGGACACAGTGGGGGCACAGCGGGACAGAGCAGGACACAGTGGGACACAGCGAGGACAAATCGTGAGACACAGCGGGGGACAGAGCGGGAGACAGCGGGGGACACAGCGAGGACACAGCAGTACACAGCGAGACACAGCAGGGACAGAGCGGGACAGAGCGGGACACAGCGGGACACAGCGGCGGACACAGCGGGACCAGCGGGGGACACAGCAGGACACAGCGGAGGACTCAGCGAGGACACAGCGGGACACAGCGGGGGACACAGCGAGGACACTGCGGGGGACACAGCGGGGGACACTGCGGGACACAGCAGGGAACACAGCGAGGACACAGCGAGACCCAGCGGGACACAGCGGGGGACAAAGCGGGACACCACGGGACAGAGCGGGACACTGCGGGGACAAGGGGGAGAAAGAGCGGGACACAGCGAAGACACAGCGGGACACAGCGGGGGACACAGCGGGACACAGCGGCAGACACAGCGGGACAAAGCAGGGTACAGAGCAGGGGACACATCGGGATACAGAGGGACACAGCGGGGGACCCAGCGGGAAACAGCGGGGGACCCAGCGAGGACACAGCGGGACACAGCGGGGGACACAGACAGGAAAACAGCGGGGGACACACCGGGGGACACAGCGGGACACAGCAGGTAACACAGCGAGGACACAGCGGGACCCAGCGGGACCCAGCGTCGATACAACGGGGATACAGCGTTACACAGTGTGGTACACATCTGTGGACACAAGGGGACACAGTGGGGGCACAGCGGGACAGAGCGAGACACAGTGGGACACAGCGAGGACAAATCGTGAGACACAGCGGGGGACAGAGCGGGGGACACAGCGAGGACACAGCAGGACACAGCGGGACACAGCAGGGACAGAGCGGGACACAGTGGGACCCAGCGGGACACAGCAGGGGACAAAGCAGGACACAGCGGGGGACCCAGCGAGGACACAGCGGGACACAGCGGGGGACACAGCGAGGACACAGTGAGGGACACTGCCGGACACAGCGGGGAACACAGTGAGGACACAGCGGGACCCAGCGGGACACAGCGTCGATACAGCGGGGACACAGCGTTACACAGCGTGGTACACAGCGGTGGTCACAACGGGACACAGTGGGGACACAGCGGGAAACAGCGGAACACAGTGGGACACAGCTGGGACAAAGCGTGAGACACAGCGGGGGACAGAGCGGGAGACAGCGGGGGACACAGTGAGGACACAGTGGGAAACAGCGGGACACAGCGTCGATACAGCGGGGACACAGTGGGCCACAGCGGGGTACACAGCTGGGGACACAAGGGGGCACATCGGGGGACACAGCAAGGACTCAGCGGAACACAGCGTGGGACACAGTGAGGACAAAGGGGGACACAGCGGGACACAGAGGGACACAGCAGGAACAAAGCAGTAGACACAGCGGGACACAGCAGGGGACACAGCGGGACACAGTGGGGGACACAGGGAGGACAGAGCGGGACAAGGCGGGGACACAGCGGGAACTCAGCAGGGGACACAGCGGGGGACAAAGCGGTACACCACGGGACACAGCGGGACACAGCGGGGACAAGGGGGAGACAGAGCGGGACACAGCGAGGACACAACGGGACACAGCGGGGGACACAGCAGGACACAGCGGGGGACACAGCGAGGACACAGCGGGACACAGCGGGGGACACAGTGAGGACACAGCGGGGGACACAGCGGGGGACACTGCGGGACACAGCAGGGAACACAGCGAGGACACAGCGAGACCCAGCGGGACACAGCGTCGATACAGCGGGGATACAGCGTTACACAGTGTGGTACACATCTGTGGACACAAGGGGACACAGTGGGGGCACAGTGGGACACAGCGGGACACAGTGGGACAAAGCAAGGACAAATCGTGAGACACAGCGAGAGACAGAGCGGGAGACAGCGAGGGACACAGCGAGGACACAGCAGGGCACAGCGGGACACAGCAGGGACAGAGCGGGACACAGCGGGACACAGCGGGACACAGCGGGGGACACAGCGGGACACAGAGGGGGACGCAGCGAGGACACAGCGGGACAAAGCGGGACAAAGCAGAGGACATAGCGGTGAAACAGCTGGACACAACGGAGTACATTGCGGGACACAGCACGCACACAGGGGGACACAGCGGGACACAGCGGGACACAGCAGGGACAGAGCGGGACACAGCGGGACACAGTGGGACACAGTGGGGGACCCAGCGGGACCCAGCGGGGGACCCAGTGAGGACACAGCGGGACACAGCTGGGGACACAGCGAGGACACACCGGGGGACACAGCGGGGGACACAGCGGGACACAGCGAGGAACAGCGTAGATACAGCAGGGACACAGCGTTACACAGCGTGGTACACAGCTGTGGATACAACGGGACACAGTGTGGGCACAGCGGGACACAGCGGGTCACAGTGGGACACAGCGGGGACAAAGTGTGAGACACAAAGGGGAACAGAGTGGGAGACAGTGGGGGACACAGCGGGGACACAGCGGAGACTCAGTGGGGTCACAGCGGGATTCAGCGGGACACAGAGTGACACAGCGGGACACAGCAGAGGACACAGCGGGACACAGCGGAGGACAGAGCGACGACACAGCAGGACACATCGGGGACACAGGGGGACTCAGCAGGGTTACAGCAGGACACAACGGGACACAGCAGGACACAGCGTGACACAGCGGGGACACAGCAGGGACACAGCAGGGACACAGCGGGGGACACAGCGGGACAAAACGGGACACAGCGGGGGACACAGTAGGACAGAGCAGGGGACACAGTGGGGGACAGAGAGGGACAACACGAATAACAGAGCAAGGACAGAGAGGGACCCAGCGGGACACAGCCTCGATACAGCGGGATTCACAGCGTTACACAGCAGGTTACACAGCTGGGGACACAAAGGGACACAGTGGTGGACACAGCGGGACACAGCGGGCACAAAGCGGGGACACAGCGGGACACAGCAGGACACAGCAGGGACAGAGCGGGACACAGCAGGACACAGCGGGGGACCCAGCGAGGACACGGCGGGACACAGCGGGGGACACAGCGAGGACACAGCGGGGACTCAGCGGGGTCACAGCGGGATACAGCGGGACACAGACTGACACAGCGGGACACAGCAGAGGACACAGCGGGACACAGCTGAGGACAGAGAGATGACACAGCAGGACACAGCGGTGACACAGGGGGACTCAGCAGGCTTACAGCGGGACACAACGGGACACAGCAGGACACAGTGTGACACAGCGGGGACACAGCAGGGGCACAGCGGGGGACACAGCGGCACACAACGGGACACAGCGGGGGACACAGTAGGACAGAGCGGGGGACACAGCGGGGGACAGAGGGGGACACCACGAATAATAGAGCAAGGACACAGCGGGACCCAGCGGGACACAGCCTCGATACAGCGGGACACAGCGGGGGACACAGAGGGGGAGACAGCAGGACACAGCGGGGGACACAGCGAGGACACATTGGGAGACAGCGGGGACACAGCGGGACTCAGCAGGCGACACAGCAGTACACAGCGGGACAATGCGGGACACAGCAGGGGACACAGAGGGGTACACAGCGGGACACAGCGGGGAACACAGCGAGGACACAGCGGGACACAGCGGGACACAGCGTCGATACAGCGGGTACACAGCATTACACAGCGTGTTACACAGCTGTGGACACCACGGGACACAGTGGGGACACAGCGGGACACAGCGGGACACAGTGGGACAAAGCAAGGACAAATCGTGAGACACAGCGAGGGACAGAGCGGGAGACAGCGGGGGACACAGCGACGACACAGCAGGGCACAGCGGGACACAGCAGGGACAGAGTGGGACACAGCGGGACACAGCGGGACACAGCGGGGGAGGCACCGAGGACACAGCGGGACAAAGCGGGGGACACAGCGGTGAAACAGCTGGACACAACGGAGTACATAGCGGGACACAGCGCGCACACAGGGGGACACAGCGGGACACAGCAGGGACAGTGCGGGACACAGCGGAACACAGTGGGACACAGCGGGGGACACAGCGGGACCTAGCAGGGGACCCAGCTAGGACAAAGTGGGACACAGCTGGGGACACAGCGAGGACACAGCGGGGGACACAGCGGGGGACACAGCGGGACACAGCGAGGAACAGCGTAGATACAGCGGGGACACAGCGTTACACAGCGTGGTACACATCTGTGGCCACAACGGGACACAGTGTGGGCACAGCGGGACACAGCGGGACACAGTGGGACACAGTGGGGCCAAAGCGTGAGACACAGCGTGGGACAGAGTGGGAGACAGCGGGGGACACAGCGGGGACACAGCGGGGACTCAGCGGGGTCACAGCGGGATACACAGTTGTGGACACAACGGGACACAGTGTGGGCACAGCGGGACACAGCGGGACAGAGTGGGACACAGAAGGGATAAAGCGTGAGACACAGCGGGGGACAGAGCGGGAGACAGCGGGGGACACAGCGTGGACACAGCGGGACACAGCGGGACACAGCGGGGGACACAGCTAGGACACAGCAGGACACAGCGGGACACAGTGGGGACACAAAGGGGACTCAGCGGGGGAAACAACGGGGGAAAAAGCGGGACACCATGGGACACAGTGTGACACAGCAGGACACAGAGGGAACACTGCGTCGACACAGCGGGACAAAGCGGGGGACACAGTGGGACACAGCGGGACACAGCGGGGGACACAGCGGGGGACAGTGGAGACAAAGAGAGGACACAGCGGGACACAGCGGTGACACAGCTGGACACAACGGAGTACACAGCGGGACACAGCGGGCACAAAGTGGGGACAGAGCGGGACACAGCTGGACACAGCGGGACATAGCGGGGGACACAGCGGGACACAGAGGGGGACAGAGCGTGAGACACAGCGAGACACATCAGAGCAAAGCTATACACAGCAGGGTACATAGAGGGACACAGCGGGGAAACAGCGGGGGACACAGCAGGACACAGCGGGGAACACAGCGAGGACACAGCGGGACACAGCGGGACACAGCGTCGATACAGCGAGGACACAGTGGGACACAGCGGGGTACACAGCTGGGGACACAACGGGACACAGCGGGGGACACATTGAGGACACAGCAGGACACAGCGGGGGACACAGGGGGGACACAGCGGGACACAGCGGGGGACACAGTGAGTACACATTTGGACACAGTGGGGACACAGCGGGACTCAGCGGGGGACACAGCAGTACACATCGGGACACAGCTGGACACAGCGGCGGACACAGAGGGGTACACAGCGGGACACAGTGAGGACACAGCGGGACCCAGCGGGACACAGCATCATTACAACGGGGACACAGCGGGACAGAGCGGGGTACACAGCTGGGGACACAACGGGGCACAGCGGGGGACACAGTGAGGACACAGTGGGACAAAGCGGGACACAGCGGGGACATTGCGGGAACATAGCGGGACACAGCGGGGTACACAGCGGGACACAGCAGGACACAGCTTGTGACCCAGCGGGGACACAGCGGGACACAGCGGGGGACACAGCTAGGACACAGCGGGACACAGCGAGACACAGTGGGGACACAAAGGGGACTCAGAGGGGGAAACAGCGGGGAAAAAAGCGGGACACCATGGAACACAGTGTGACACAGCAGGACACAGAGGGAACACTGCGTCGACACAGCAGGACAAAGCGGGGGACACAGCGGGACACAGCGGGACACAGCGGGACACAGCGGGGGACACAGCGGGGGACAGTGGAGACAAAGAGAGGACACAGCGGGACACAGCGGTGACACAGCTGGACACAACGGAGTACACAGCAGGACACAGCGGGCACAAAACGGGGACAGAGCAGGACACAGCTGGACACAGCGGGACATAGCGGGGGACACAGCGGGACACAGAGGGGGACACAGTGAGGACACAGTGGGACACAGCGGGGGACACAGCGAGGACACAGCGGTGACACAGCTGGACACAACGAAGTACACAGCGGGACACAGCGGGCACAAAGCGGGGACACAGCGGGACACAGCGGGGAACACAGGGAGGACACAGCATGACCCAGTGGGACACAGCGTCGATACAGTGGGGACACAGCAGGACACAGCGGGGTACACAGCTGTGGACACAACGGGACACAGTGTGGGCACAGCGGGACACAGCGGGACAGAGTGGGACACAGACGGGATAAAGCATGAGACACAGCGGGGGACACAGGGGGGACACAGCGGGACACAGGTGGGGACACAGCGAGGACACATTGGGACACAGCGGGGACACAGCGGGACTCAGTGGGGGACACAGTAGTACACAGCGGGACACAGCGGGTCACAGCAGGGACAGAGCGGGTGACACAGAGGGCTACACAGCGGGACACAGCAGTGGACAAAGCAGGACACAGCGGGGGACACAGCGAGGACACTGCGGGACACTGCGGGAGACACAGCAAGGACACAGCGGGACACAGTGAACACAGCGGGACACATCAGTGACACAGCAGGGACCCAGCGGG
>NW_012291607.1:0-2018 GCF_000151885.1 Dipodomys ordii | reverse complement strand
CAGCGGGACACAGCAGTGAACAAAGCAGGGACACAGTGAGGGACACAGCGAAGGACACTGCGGGACTTTTGCGGTAGACACAGCGAGGACACAGCGTGACACAGGGAACCACAGCGGGACTCAGCAGGGACACAGCAGGGGACACAGCGGGACACAGAGTGGGACACAGCGGGACACAGCGGGGGACACAGCGGGGACACAGCAGGGGACAGAGCGGGACACAGCGGGTGACACAGCTGGACACAGCGGGGGACACAGGGGGGACAAAGGGGACACAGCAGGGGACACAGCGAGTACACAGCGGGACACATCTGGGACACAGCGGGAATCAGCGGGGGACACAGCAAGACACAGCGGGACACAGCGGGGACACAGCAGGGACACAGCGGGGGACACAGTGGGACAGAGCAGGGGACACAGCAGGGGACACAGAGGGACAGAGCGGGACACAGCAGGGGACACAAGGGGGACACAGCGGGACACAACGGGGGACACAGTGAGGACACATTGGGAAACAGCGGGGACACAGCGGGACTCAGAGGGGGACACAGCAGTACACAGCGGGACACAGCGGGGCACAGCAGGGACACAGCG
This sequence comes from Dipodomys ordii, assembly GCF_000151885.1. Classification (NCBI taxonomy): domain Eukaryota; kingdom Metazoa; phylum Chordata; class Mammalia; order Rodentia; family Heteromyidae; genus Dipodomys; species Dipodomys ordii. Next base: position 1,424 of record NW_012291607.1, on the reverse strand, counting down.
GGGGACACAGCGGGAAACAGCGAGGGACACTGCGGGGGACACAGGGGGACACAGTGTGGAACACAGAGAGTACACAGCGGGACCCAGCGGGACACAGCGTCGATACAGCGGGGACACAGCGTGACACAGCAGGGTACATAGCTGGGGACACAACGGGACACAGTGGGGGACATAGCGGGACACAGCGGGACACAGCGAGACACAGCGGGTCACAGCGGGGACAATGCGGGGACTCAGCGGGGGACACAGCGGGGGACAAACGGGACACCACGGAATACAGCGGGATAAAGCGGGACACAGGGGGGACACAGCAGGACACAGCGGGACACAGAGGGGGACACAGCGGGACACAGCGGGGGACAGCATTGGACACAGGAGGGGATAGCGGGGGACAGAGAGGGGACACAGCGGAACACAGCGGTGACACAGCTGGACACAGCTGGGTACACAGCGGGACATAGAGGACACACAGTGGGGACACAGCGGGACACAGTGGGGAACTCACCGGGACACAGCGGGGGACACAACAAGGACACAGCGGAACACTGTGGGAGACACAGCCAGGACACATCCGGACCCAGTGGAACACAGTGTGACACAGCGGGGACACAGCAGGGGACACAGCGGGACACAGTGGGGGACACAGGGGGGACAAAGCGGGACACAGAGGGGGACACAGCGGGACACAGCGGGACACAGCGGGGACACAGCAGGGACACAGCGGTGGACACACAGGGACAGAGCAGGGGACACAGCAGGAGACACAGAGGGACACAGCGGGACACAGCGGGGGACACAGGGGGGACACAGCGGGACACAGGGGGGACACAGTGAAGACACATTGGGACACAACGGGGACACAGCGGGACTCAGCGGGGGACACAGCAGTACACAGCGGGACACAGCGGGTCACAGCAGGGACAGAGCGGGTGACACAGAGGGGTACACAGCGGGACACAGCAGTGGACAAAGCAGGACACAGTGGGGGACACAGCGAGGACACTGCGGGACACTGCGGGAGACACAGCAAGGACACAGCGGGACACAACCGGAGACACAGCGGGACACAGCGTGGGAGACAGGAAGGACACAGCGGGACAAAGCGGGGGACACAGCGGGACACAGCGAGGGACACAGCGTCGATAGAGCGGGGACACAGCGGGGTACACAGCTGGGGACACAACGGGACACAGTGGGGGACATAGCGGGACACAACGGGACGCAGCGGGACACAGCGGGGCACAGCAGGGACAAAGCGGGAGACACAGCAGGGAACAGAGCAGGACACAGCGGGGGACACAGCGAGGACACAGCGGGACACAGCAGGGACACAGCGGGGACTCAGCGGGGGACACAGCAGAGGACAAACGGGACACCACAGAACACAGCGAGATACAGCGGGACACAACGGGGACAAAGCGGGA
>NW_012291606.1:0-1373 GCF_000151885.1 Dipodomys ordii | reverse complement strand
GAAGATGCCCAAAGTGTCCTTCAAGGGCCCCCAGGTGGACATCAGGGAACCCAAGCTGGACTTGAAGGTCCCCATACCCCGAAGCAGGTGCCCCCAGTGTAGAGGTGTCTCTTCTTAGTGTGGAGGTGGACATTGAGGCCCCTGGTGCCAAGACTGAGAAGCACTTGTCTCTAAAGAACAAGGACATGGCCGCCAAAGACAGCAAGCTAAAAATGCCCGAATTCAAGATGCCGTCCTTCAGTGTGTCGATGCCCAGCAAGCCCTCAGAGGGCATGCCGGAGGTGTCAGTGCCCAAGGTGCAGGGTGACGTGGACCTGCCCTCCGTCCAGGGTGACCTCGAGACCCCTGAGGTCAGCGTTCAGCTGCCCTCTGCTGAAATTGAGGCCAAGCTGGACCAGGAGGACATGAAGCTCCCCGAGGGCCAGCTTCCTGAGGGAGAGCTGGCAGGCCAGACTACTGAAGCTGGACTCAAGAGCCACCTGCCCACAGTGCAGATGCGCAGCCTGAAGATGCCCAAAGTGGACCTCAAGGGCCCCCAGGTGGACATCAAGGAACCCAAGGCTGAAGCAGGCACCACTGATCTAGAGATGTCTCTTCCCAGCGTGGAGGTGGACATCCAGACCTCCAGTGGCAAGCTGGATGGGGACCTAACCCTCGGAGACAAGGATGTGTCCACCAAAGACAGCAAGCTCAAAATGCCCAAGATCAAGGTGCCGTCATTTGTCATGTCAGCTCCCATCAAGTCCTCAGAGGGCGGGATAGAGGTGTCAGTGCCCAAAGTACAGGGTGACATGGGCATTCCAACCAACCAGGGTGACCAGAAGGCACCTGAATGCAGCATTCACCTGCCCTCTGCTGAAATTGAGGCCAAGCTAGACGAGGTATCCGTGACCCTGCCTGAGCGCCATCTGCCTGAGGGAGACCTGGCAGGCCAAATGGACGGAGCTTACTTCAAAGGTCACTTGCCCAAGGTGCAGATGCCCAGCCTGAAGATGCCAAAAGTGGCCCCCAAGGACCCTCAGGTGGACAGCAAATGCCCCAAGCTGGACATGAAGGATTCCAAGACTGAAGCAGAATCCCCTGATCTAGAGATGTCTATGCCCAGTGTGGAGGTGGACATCCAGACCCCCAGTGGCAAGCTGGAAGGGGACCTGGCCCTGGAGGACAAGGACATGTCCACCAAAGACAGCAAGCTCAAAATGCCCAAGTTCAAGATGCCGTCTTTCAGTGTATCGGTGCCCAGCAAGCCCTCAGGGGGCGCTCTGGAGCTATCCACACCCAAGGTGAAGGGTGAAGGCCTGCCATCCATCCGTGGGGACCTGAAGACCCCTGAGGTCAGCGCTCAGCTGCCCTCTGCTGAAATTGAGGCCTGA
>NW_012291605.1:0-5880 GCF_000151885.1 Dipodomys ordii | reverse complement strand
TGGGTCCCGCTGGTTCCCCCCTGTTTCCCCCGCTGTGTCCCGCTGTGTCCGGCTGTGTCCCCCGCAGTGTCAGCGCTTTGTCCCGCTGTGTCCTCGCTGTGTCCCCCGCTGTCTCCCGCTCTGTACCCTGCTGTGTCTCAAGCTTTGTCCCCGCTGTGTCCCACTGTATCCCGCTGTGTCCCGCTGTGCCCCCACTGTGTCCCGTTGTGTTCACAGCTGTGTACCACGCTGTGTAATGCTGTGTCCCCGCTGTATCGACGCTGTGTACCGTTGGGTCCCACTGTGTCCTCGCTGTGTTCCCCGCTGGGTCCCGCTGGGTCCCCCCTGTGTGCCCTGCTGTGTCCCACTGTTTCCCGCTGTGTCCCCCGCTGTGTCCCCCGCTGTGTCCCTATGTGTCCCACGCTTTGTCCCCCTGTGTCCCCGCAGTTTCCCTGCTGTGTCCCGCTGTTTCCCACTGTGTTCTGTGGTGTTCCGCTTTGTCCCCCGCTGTGTCCCCCGGTGAGTCGCCGCTGTGTCCCCGCTTTGTCCCGCTGAGTCCTCCATGTGTCCCCCGCTGTGTCCCGCTGTTTCCGGCTGTGTCCCCCGCTGTGTCGCCCGCTGTGTCCCCGCAGTGTCAGCGCTGTGTCCCGCTGTGTCCTCGCTGTGTCCCCCGCTGTGTCCCGCTGTGTCCCCCGCTGTGTCCCGCTGTGTCCCCCGCTGTGCCCTGCAGTGTCCCGCTCTGTCCCGCTGTGTCCTCGCTGTGTCCCCGCTGTGTCCCCCCTGTCTCCAGCTCTGTCCCCTGCTGTGTCTCATGCTTTGTCCCCGCTGTGTCCCACTGCGTCCCGCTGTGTCTCGCTGTGCCCCCACTGTGTCCCGTTGTGTCCACAGCTTTGTACCATGCTGTGTAACGCTGTGTCTCCGCTGTATCTACGCTGTGTCCCGCTGGGTGCCGCTGTGTCCTCGCTGTGTTCCCCGCTGTGTCCAGCTGTTTCCCCCACTGTGTCCCCCACTGTGTCCTCGCTGTGTCCCCCGCTGTGTCCCGCTGTGTCCCGCTGTGTCCTCGCTATGTCCGCTCTGTGTCCCGCTGTGTCCCCTGCCGTGTCCCGCTGTGTCCCGCTGTGTCCCGCTGCATCCCCGCTGTGTCCCGCTGTGTCCCGCTTTGTCCCCCACTGTGTCCCGCAGTGACCCCGCTGTGTCCCGCTGTGTCCCACTGTGTCCTGTGGTGTCCCGCGTTTTCTCCCGCTGTGTCCCCGGCTGAGTCTCGCTGTGTCCCCACTGTGTCCTCTCTGTGTCCCCCGCTGTGTCCTGCTCTGTTCCCCACTGTGTCTCCCATTTTGTCCCTGCTGTGCCCTGCTGTGTCCCGCTGTGTCCCGCTGTGTCCCCCACTGTGTCCCGTTGTGTCAACAGCTGTGTACCCCGCTGTGTCCCGCTGTGTACCCGCTGTATCGACGCTGTGTCCCGCTGGGTCCCGCTGTGTCTTTCTCTGTGTTCCCCACTGTGTCCCGCTCTGTCTCCCGCTGTGTCCCTTGCTGTGTCCCCCGCTGTGTCCCGCTGTGTCCCGCTGTGTCCCCCGCTGTGTCCTTGCTGTGTCCCCGCTGGGTCCCGCTGGGTTCCCACAGTGTCCCCCGCTGAGTCCAGTTGTTTCACCGCTGTGTCCTGCTGTGTCCCCACTCTATCGACGCTGTGTCCCGCTGGGTCCCGCTGTGTCCTCTCTTTGTTCCCCGCTGTGTCCCGCTGTGTCCCCCGCTGTGTCTCTCGCTGTGTCCCGCTGTGTCCCCGGCTGTATCCGGCTGTGTCCCGCTGTTTCCCCCGCTGTGTCCTTGCTGTGTCCCTGCTGTGTCCCGCTGTGTCCCGCAGTGTCCCCAGCAGTGTCCCGCTGTGTCACCGCTGTGTCCCGCTTTGTCCTCGCTGTGTCCCCCGCTGTGTCCCGCTTTGTGCCTGCTGTGTACCCCGCTGTGTCCCTCTGTGTCCCCCGCTGTGTCCCGCTGTGTCCCGTGCTGTGTCCCCACTGTGTCACGCTGTGTTTCGCTGTGTCCGGCTGTGTCCTCGCTCTGTCTCCCTCAGTGTCCAGCTGTGTCTTCCCTGTGTCCCCCGCTGTGTCCCGCTGAGTCCCCTGCTGTGTCCCGCTGTGTCCCGCTGTGTCATGCTCTGTCCCCTCTGTGTCCCTCTGTGTCCAGCTCTGTCCCTGTTGTGTGTCCGCTGTGCCCCGCTGTGTAACCTTCTGTGGCCAGCTGTGTCCCCTCTGTGTCCCGCTGTGTCCCTTCTCTTACCCCCGCTGTCCACCGCTGTGTCCCCCGGCTGTGTCCCGCAGTGTCCCCGCTGTGTCCCGCTGTATCCTACTGTGTCCCGTGGTGTCCCGCATTTTCCCCTCTATGTCCCCTGCTGAGTCCCCTCTGTGTCCCCGCTGTGTCCAGGTGTGTCCTCCCTGTGTCCTCCGCTGTCTCCCGCTTTGTCCCACGCTGTGTCCTACTGTGTCCCACTGTGTCCCTGCTGTGTCCCCCGCTGTGTCCCGCTGTGTCCCGCTGTGTCCCCTGCTGTGTCCTGCTGGGTCCCGCTGTGTCCCTGCTGTGTCCCTGCTGTGTCCAGCTGTGTCCCGCGCTGTGTCCCGTTGTGTCCCGCTGTGTCCCCCGCTGTGTCCCGCTGTGTCCCCGCAGGTTCACCGCTGTTTCACGCTGTGTCCTGCTGTGTTCCGTGGTGTCCCGCTTTGTCCCCCGCTGTGTACACTGCTGGGTCCCCGCTGGGTCCCGCTGTGTCTCGCTGTTTCCCGCTGTGTCCTCTCTTTGTCCCATGCTGTGTTCTGCTGTGTCCTCCCTGTGTCCCCCGCTGTGTCCCGCTGTGTCCCCCGCTGTGCCCCGCAGTGTCCCTCTGTGTCCCGCTGTGTCCTCGCTGTGTCCCACTCTGTCCCCGCTGTTTCCCCGCTGGGTCCTGCTGGGTCCCACTGGGTCCCCCGCTTTGTCCCGCTGTGTCCCCGCAGTGTCCCCGCTGTGTCCCGCTGTGTCCCACTGTGTCCTGTGGTGTCCCGATTTGTCCCCCGCTATGTCCCCTGCTGAGTCCCCTCTGTGTCCCCGCTGTGTCCCGCTGTATCCCCCGCTGTGTCCCGCTGTGTCCCCCGCTGTGTCCTGCTGTGTCCCGCTGTGTCCTGCTGGGTCCCGCAGTGTCCCCGCTGTGTCCCCGCTGTGTCCCGCTGTGTCACCCGCTGTGTCCCGCTGTGTCCCCGCAGGTTCACCGCTGTTTCACGCTGTGTCCCGCTGTGTTCCGTGGTGTCCCGCTTTGTCCCCCGCTGTGGCCCCCCTGAGCCACCTCTGTGTCCCCGCTGTGTCCTGCTGTGTCCTCGCTGTGTCCGCCTCTGTCTCCCGCTCTGTCCACCGCTGTGTCTCACGCTTTGTCCCCGCTGGGTCCCGCTGTGTCCCGCTCTGTCCCCCACTGTGTCCCCCGCTGAGTCCTCTATGTGTCGCCACTGTGTCCCACTGTGTCCTCGCTGTGTCCCCTGCTATCTCCCGCTTTGTCCCACGCTGTGTCCCACTGTGTCCCGCTGTGTCCTCGCTGTGTCCCCGGCTGTGTCCTGTTGTGTTCCCGCTGTGTCCCAAGCTGTGTCCCTCTGTGTCCCGCTGTGTGCCCCGCTGTGTCCTGCTGGGTGCTGCTGTGTCCCCGCTGTGTCCACGCTGTGTCCTCGCTGTGTCCCGCTGTGTCTACTGCTGTGTCCCCACTGTGTCCCGCTGTGTCTCGCTGTGTCCCGCTGTGTCCTCGCTGTTTCCCACGCTGTGTTCTGCTGTGTCCTCGCTGTGTCCCCCGCTGTGTCCCGTTGTGTACCCAGCTGTGTACCCCGCTGTGTCCTGCTGTGTCCCCGCTGTATCGACGCTGTGTCCCGCTTGGTCCCGCTGTGTCCTCGCTGTGTTCCCTGCTGTGTCCCGCTGTTTACCCCTCTGTGTCCCCCGCTGTGTCCCGCTGTGTCCCGCTGTGTCCTGCTGTGTCCCCCGCTGAATCCCGCTGTGTCCCCGCTGTGTCCCAATGTGTCCTCGCTGGGTCCCGCGCTGGGTCCCGCTGTGTCCCCCTTGTGTCCCCCGCTGTGTCCCGCTGTGTCCCGCTTTGTTTCCTGCTGTGTCCTCTGCTCTGTCCCACTGTGTCCCCCTCTGTGTCCCGCTGTGTCCCCCCTGTGTCCCCCGCTGTGTCCTGCTGTGTCGTTGCTGTGTCCCCAACTGTGTCCCGCTGTGTCCACACTGTGTTCCCCGTGTGTCCCGCTGTGTACCCCACTGTGTCCCGCTGTGTCACGCTGTGTCCCGCTCTTTCTCCACTGTGTCCCGGTGTGTCCCGCTGTGTCCCTGCTGTGTGCCCGGTGTGTCCCGCTGTGTACCCCGCTTTGTCTAGCTGTGTCACTGCTGTGTCCCGCTGTGTACTGCTGTGTCCCCCGCTGAGTCCCGCTGTGTCCCCGCTGTGTCCCAATGTGTCCTCGCTGTATCCCCCGCTGTGTCCCGCTGTGTCCCCCCGTGTCCTCCGCTGTGTCCCGCTGAGTTCCTCTGTGTCCCCTGCTGTGTCCCCCGCTCTGTCCCACTGTGTCCCCCTCTGTGTCCCGCTGTGTCCCTCTGTGTACTGCAGTGTCCCCCGCTGAGTCCCGCTGTATCCCCGCTGTGTCCCAATGTGTCTTCGCTGTGTCCCCCGCTGTGTCCCACTCTGTCCCCTGCTGTGTCCGGCTGTGTCCACTGCTGTGTCCACAATGTGTCCCGCTGTTTCCCCCGCTGTGTCTCGCTGTGTCGTCACTGTGTCCCGCTGTGTCCTCGCTGTGTCCACCGTGTGTCCCGCAGTGTACCCCGCTGTGTCCCCCCGTGTGTCCCGCTGTGTACCCCGCTGTTTCCCGCTGTGTCACACTTTGTCCCGCTCTTTCCCCACTGTGTCCCGTTGTATCCCGGCTGTGTGCCCGCTGTGTTCCACTGTGTAATCTGCTGTGTCTCGCTTTGTACCCGTTGTGTCTCGCTGTGTCCCCCGCTCTGTCCCCCGCTGTGTCCCGCCTTGTCCCCCTCTGTGTCCCGCTGTGTCCTGCTGTGTCCCCCGCTGTGTCCCCCTGTATCCACGCAGTGTCCCGCTTTATCCCACTGTGTCCCGCTGTGTTCCGTGTTGTCCCGTTTGTGCCCCTCAGTGTCCCCCGCTGTGTCCCAACTGTGTCCCCGCTGTGTCCCGCTGTGTCCTCGATGTGTCTCCTGCTGTGTCCTGCTCTGTTCCGCGCTGTGTCGCCCACTTTGTCCCAACTGTGCCCCGCTGTGTCCCACTGTGTCCCGCTTTATCCCGCTATGTCCCCCACTATGTCCCGTTGTGTCCCCAGCTGTGTACCCCGCTGTGTCCCGCTGTGTCCCCGCTGTATCGAAGCTATGTCCCGCTGGGTCCCGCTGGGTCCTCTTTGTGTACCCCGCTGTGTCCCACTGTGTCCCCCGCTGTGTCCCTCGCTGGGTTCCGCTGTGTCCCCTGCTGTGTCCCGCTGTATCCGCCCTGTGTCCCCTGCGGTGTCCCGCTGTGTCCCCTGCTGTGTCACTCGCTGTGTCCCTGCTGTGCCCCACTGTGTCCCACTGTGTCCCGCTGTGTCCTGCTGTGTCCCCCGCTGAGTCCCGCTGTGTACCCGCTGTGTCCCAATGTGTCCTCGCTGTGTCCCCCGCTGTGTCCCGCTGTGTCCCGCTGTGTCCCTCTGTGGCACCTGCTGTATCCCCGCTCTGTCCCGCTCTGTGCCCCGCTTAGTCCGGCTGTGTCCACTGCTGTGACCCCGTTGTGCCTTGCTGTGTCCGGCTCTGTACCCCACTGTGTCCAGCTGTGTCCCTGCTGTGTCCCGCTGTGTCCCCCACTGTGTCCCAATGTGTCCCCTGCTGTGTCCCCCACTGTGTCCCGCTGTGTCCCCTGCTGTGTCTGGCTGTGTCCTGA
>NW_012291604.1:0-1287 GCF_000151885.1 Dipodomys ordii | reverse complement strand
ATGGATCCCCCCGCTTTGTCCAGACTGTATCCCCGCAGTGTCCCGATAGGTACCCGCTGTGTCCCACTGTGTCCTGTGGTGTCCCAATTTATCCCCCGCTATAACCCCTGCTGAGTACCCTCTGGTGTCCCCGCTGTGTCCCGCTGTGTCCCCCGCTGTGTCCCGCTGTGTCCCCCGCTGTGTCCTGCTGTGTCCCGCTGTGTCCTGCTGGGTCCAGCTGAGTCCCCGCTGGGTCCCCGCTGTGTCCCACTGTGTCCCCGCAGGTTCACCGCTGTTTCACGCTGTGTTCCGTGGTGTCCCGCTTTGTCCCCCGCTGTGGCCCCCCCCTCAGCCACCTGTGTCCCCGCTGTGTCCCGCTGTGTCCTCGCTGTTTCCGCCTCTGTCTCCTGCTCTGTCCACCGCTGTGTCTCACGCTTTGTCCCCGCTGGGTCCCGCTGTGTCCCGCTCTGTCCCCCACTGTGTCCCCCGCTGAGTCCTCTATGTGTCGCCGCTGTGTCCCGCTGTGTCCTCGCTGTGTCCCCTGCTGTCTCCCGCTTTGTCCCACGCTTTGTCCCCGCTGGGTCCCGCTGTGTCCCGCTCTGTCCCCCACTGTGTCCCCCGCTGAGTCCTCTATGTGTCGCCGCTGTGTCCCGCTGTGTCCTCGCTGTGTCCCCTGCTGTCTCCCACTTTGTCCCACGCTGTGTCTCGCTGTGTCCCGCTGTGTCCTCGCTGTGTCCCCTGCTGTGTCCTGCTGTGTTCCCTCTGTGTCCCAAGCTGTGTCCCGCTGTGTCACGCTGTGTGCCCCACTATGTTCCCGCAGTGTCCCCGCTGTGTCCCCGCTGTGTCTTCGCTGTGTTCCCCGCTGTGTCCCGCTGTGTCCCCCGCTGTGTCCCGCTGTGTCTACTGCTGTGTCCCCACTGTGTCCCCCTGTGTCTCGCTGTGTCCCGCTGTGTCCTCGCTGTTTCCCACGCTGTGTTCTGCTGTGTGCTCGCTGTGACCCCCGGTGTGTCCCTTTGTGTCCCCAGCTGTGTCCCCCGCTGTGTCCCACTGTGTCCCGCTGTCTCCCCCGCTGTGTCCCTATGTGTCCCACGCTTTGTCCCCCTGTGTCCCCGCGGTTTCCCCGCTGTGTCCCGCTGTTTCCCACTGTGTTCTGTGGTGTCCCGCTTTGTCCCCCACTGTGTCCCCCGGTGAGTCGCCGCTGTGTCCCCGCTTTGTCCCGCTGAGTCCTCCATGTGTTCCCCGCTGTGTTCCGCTGTGTCCCCCGCTGTGTCCCGCTGTGTCCACTGCTGGGTCCCGGCTGTGTCCCGC
>NW_012291603.1:0-1829 GCF_000151885.1 Dipodomys ordii | reverse complement strand
GCTGTTTCCCCCACTGTGTCCCACTCTGTGTCCTGCTGTGTCCCCCGTCGTGTCCCGCTGTGTCGCGCTGCGTCACCGCTGTGTCCCGCTGTGTCCCGTTTTGTCCCCCACTGTGTCCCGCAGTGACCCCTCTGTGTCCCGCTGTGTCCCCGCTGTATCGACGCTGTGTCCCACTGGGTCCTGCTGTGTCCTCTCTGTGTTCCCCACAGTGTCCCGCTGTGTCCCCCGCTGTGTCCCTCGCTGTGTCCCCCGCTGTGTCCCGCTGTGTCCCGCTGTGTCCCCCGCTGTGTCCTTGCTGTGTCCCCGCTGGGTCCCGCTGGGTCCCGCAGTGTCCCCCGCTGAGTCCCGCTGTGTCACCGCTTTGTCCCGCTCTGTCCCCGCTCTATCGACGCTGTGTCCCGCTGTGTCCCGCTGTGTCCCCAGCTGTGTCCAGCTTTGTCACTGCTGTGTCCCGCTGTGTCCTCGCTGTGTCCCCCGCTGTGTCCCGCTTGGTCACCGCTGTGTCCTGCTGTGTCCTCGCTGTGTCCCCCGCTGTGTCCCGCTTTGTCCCTGCTGTGTACCCCGCTGTGTCCCTCTGTGTCCCCCGCTGTGTCCCCCTGTGTCCACTGCTGTGTCCCCACTGTGTCACGCTGTGTTTCGCTGTGTCCGGCTGTGTCCTCGCTCTGTCTCCCTCAGTGTCCACCTGTGTCACGCTCTGTCCCTTCTGTGTCCCTCTGTGTCCAGCTCTGTCCCCGCTGTGTGTCCGCTGTGTCCCGCTGTGTACCCTTCTGTGTCCAGCTGTGTCCCGCTGTGTCCCCACTCTATCGATGCTGTGTCCCTCGCTGTTTCCCGCTGTGTCCCCCGCTGTGTCCTGCTGTGTCCTCCATGTGGCCCCGCTGTGTCCCGCTGTGTCCCCGGTTGTGTCCCGCTGGGTCCCCTGCTGTGTCACTGCTGTGTCCCGCTGTGTTCCACGGTGTCCCGCTGTGTCCTTGCTGTGTATCCCGCAGAGTCCCGCAGTGTCCTCGCTGTGTCCCCCACTGTGTCCTGCATTGTCCACTGCTGTGTCCCGCTGTGTACCCCTCTGTGTCACCCGCTCTGTCCCTGCTGTGACCCGCTGTGTCCCGCTGTGTACTGCTGTGTCCCGCGCTGAGTCCCGCTGTGTCCCCGCTGTGTCCCAATGTGTCCTCTCTGTGTCCCCTCCTGTGTCCCGCTGTGTCCCCCCTGTGTCCCCCGCTGTGTCTCACGCTTTATCCCGTCTGTGTCCCACTCTGTCCCGCTGTGTCCCGCTGTGCCCACACTGTGTCCCGTTGTGTCCACAGCTGTGTACCCCGCTGTGTCCCGCTGTGTCCCCGCTGTATCGACGCTGTGTCCCACTGGGTCATGCTGTGTCCTCCCTGTGTTCCCCGCTGTGTCCCGCTGTGTCCCCGCTGTGTGCCCGCTGTGTCCCGCTGTGTACTTCGTTGTGTCCAGCTGTGTCACCGCTGTGTCCTCGCTGTGTCCCCCGCTGTGTCCCACTGTGTCCTCACTGTGTCCCCCTCTGTGTCCCGCTGTGTCCCCCTCTATGTCCCGCTGTGTCCAGCTGTGTCCCGCTCTGTCCCCGCTTTGTGCCCGCTGTGTCCCGCTGTGTATTCCGTTGTGTCCAGCTGTGTCACCGCTGTGTCCCGCTGTGTCCTCTCTTTGTCTCCACTGTCCCCCGCTGTGTCCCCCGCTGTGTCCCGCTGTGTCCCGCTCTGTCCCCCGCTTTGTCCTGCTGTGTCGACGCAGTGTTCCCTCTGTGTCCTGCTGTGTCACACTGTGTCCCATGGTGTCCCGCTTTTTTCCCCGCTGTTTCCCCCTCTGAATCCCTGTGT
>NW_012291602.1:0-2402 GCF_000151885.1 Dipodomys ordii | reverse complement strand
ACAGCGGGACACAGCGGGGACAAGGGGGAGACAGAGCGGGACACTGCGAGGACACAGCGGGACACAGCGGGGGACACAGCAGGACACAGCGGGGGACACAGCGAGGACACAGCGGGACACAGCGGGGGACACAGCGAGGACACAGCGGGGGACACAGCGGGGGACACTGCGGGACACAGCAGGGAACACAGCGAGGACACAGCGAGACCCAGTGGGACACAGCGTCGATACAGCGGGGATACAACGTTACACAGTGTGGTACACATCTGTGGACACAAGGGGACACAGTGGGGGCACAGCAGGACACAGCGGGACACAGTGGGACAAAGCAAGGACAAATCATGAGACACAGCGAGGGACAGAGCGGGAGACAGTGGGGGACACAGCGAGGACACAGCAGGACACAGCGGGACACAGCAGGGACAGAGCGGGACACAGCGGGACACAGCGGGACACAGCGGGGGACACAGCGGGACACAGTGGAGGACACAGCGAGGACACAGCGGGACAAAGCGGGACAAAGCAGGGGACACAGCGGTGAAACAGCTGGACACAACGGAGTACATAGCGGGACACAGCACGCATACAGTGGGACACAGCGGGACACAGCGGGACACAGCAGGGACAGAGCGGGACACAGCGGGACACAGCGTGGGACCCAGCGGGACCCAGCGGGGGTCCCAGTGAGGACACAGCGGGACACAGCTGGGGACACAGCGAGGACACAGCGGGGGACACAGCGGGGGACACAGCGGGACACAGCGAGGAACAGCATAGATACAGCGGGGACACAGCGTTACACAGCGTGGTACACAGCTGTGGATACAACGGGACACAGTGTGGGCACAGCGGGACACAGCGGGTCACAGTGGGACACAGCGGGGACAAAGCGTGAGACACAGCGGGGGACAGAGTGGGAGACAGCGGGGGACACATCGGGGACACAGCGGGGACTCAGAGGGGTCACAGCGGGATACAGCGGGACACAGAGTGACACAACGGGACACAGCAGAGGACACAGCGGGACACAGCGGAGGACAGAGCGACGACACAGCAGGACACAGCGGGGACACAGGGGGACTCAGCAGGGTTACAGCAGGACACATCGGGACACAGCAGGACACAGCGTGACACAGCGGGGACACAGCAGGGACACAGCAGGGACACAGCGGGGGACACAGCGGGACAAAACGGGACACAGCGGGGGACACAGTAGGACAGAGCAGGGGACACAGTGGGGACAGAGAGGGACAACATGAATAACAGAGCAAGGACAGAGAGGGACCCATCGGTACACAGCCTCGATACAGCGGGATTCACAGCGTTACACAGCAGGTTACACAGCTGGGGACACAAAGGGACACAGTGGTGGACACAGCGGGACACAGCGGGACAGAGTGGGACACAGATGGGATAAAGCGTGAGACACAGCGGGGGACAGAGCGGGAGACAGCGGGGGACACAGCGAGGACACAGCGGGACACAGCGGGTGACACAGCAGAACACAGTGGGGGACACAGCGAGGACACAGTGGGACACAGCAAGACACAGCATCAAAACAGAGGGGACACAGCGGTACACAGCGGGGTACACAGCTGGGTACACAACGGGACACAGCGGGGGACACAGCGAGGACACAGTGGGACACAGCAGGACACAGCGGGGACACTGCGGGAACATAGCGGGACACAGCGGGGTACACAGCGTGACACAGCGGGACACAGCTTGGGACACAGCGGGGATACAGCGGGACACACGGGGGACACAGCTAGGACACAGCGGGACACAGCGGGACACATTGGGGACACAAAGGGGACTCAGCGGGGGAAACAACGGGGGAAAAAGCGGGACACCATGGGACACAGTGTGACACAGCAGGACACAGAGGGAACACTGCGTCGACACAGCGGGACAAAGCGGGGGACACAGCGGGACACAGCGGGACACAGCGGGGGACACAGCGGGGGACAGTGGAGACAAAGAGAGGACACAGCGGGACACAGTGGTGACACAGCTGGACACAACGGAGTACACAGCGGGCACAAAGCGGGGACAGAGCGGGACACAGCGGGACATATAGCGGGGGACACAGCGGGACACAGAGGGGGTCACAGTGAGGACACAGTGAGACACAACGGGGACACAGCGAGCACACAGCGGTGACACAGCTGGACACAACGAAGTACACAGCGGGACACAGCGGGCACACAGCGGGGACACAGTGGGACCCAGCGGGGAACACAGGAAGGACACAGCAGGACACAGCGTCGATACAGCGGGGACACAGCGCGACACAGCGGGGTACACACCTGTGGACACAACGGGACACAGTGGGGGACACAGCGAGGACACAACAGGACACAGCGGGGACACTGCAAGGACACAGCTGGACAAAGCGGGGG
>NW_012291601.1:0-6598 GCF_000151885.1 Dipodomys ordii | reverse complement strand
GCGGGCACAAAGCGGGGGACACAGAGGGACACAGCGGGACACCGCGGGGGACACAGTGGGGGACACAGCTGGATACAGCAGGGAACACAGCGAGGACACAGCGGGACAAAGAGAGACAAAGCGGGGGACATAGGGTGGACACAGCGGGACTCAGTGGGGGACACAGCAGTATACAGCGGGACACAGCGGGACACAGCGGAGGACACAGAGGGGTACAGAGCGGTACACATCGAGGACACAGCGGGACACAGCGGGACACAGCGTTGATACAGCGGGGACACAGCGGGACACAACGGGGTACACAGCTGGGGACACAACAGCACACAGGGGGAGACACAGCGAGGAAACAGCGAAACACAAGGGGGGACACAGCAAGGACACAGCGGGACACAGCGGGGGACCCATCGAGGACACAGCGGGATATATTGGGGGACACAGAGAGGACACAGCGGGGGACACAGCGGGACACAGCGGGGAACACTGCGAGGACACAGCGGGACCCAGCGGGACACAGCGTCGATACAGCGGGGACACAGCGTTACACAGCGTGGTACACAGCTGTGGACACAACGGGACACAGTGGGGGCACAGCGGGACACAGTGGGACACAGTTGGACACAGCGGGGAGAAAGCGTGAGACACAGCGGGGGACAGAGTGGGAGACATAGGGGGACACAGCGAGGACACAACGGGACACAGCGGTGACAAAGCGGGGGACACAGAGGGACACAGCGGGGGACACAGAGGGCGAGACAGCAGGACACAGCGGGACACAGCGGGGGCCACAGTTGGGACACAGTGGGACACAGCGGGGGGCACAGCGAGGACACATTGGGACACAGCGGGGACACAGCGGGACTCAGCAGGCGACACAGCAGTACACAGCGGGACAATGCGGGACACAGCAGGGGACACAGAGGGGTACACAGCGGGACACAGCGGGGAACACAGCGAAGACACAGCGGGACACAGCGGGACACAGCGTCGATACAGCGGGTACACAGCATTACACAGGGTGTTACACAGCTGTGGACACCACGGGACACAGTGGGAACACAGCGGGACACAGCGGGACACAGTGGGACAAAGCAAGGACAAATCGTGAGATACAGCGAGGTACAGAGCGGGAGACAGCGGGGGACACAGCGACGACACAGCAGGGCACAGCGGGACACAGCAGGGACAGAGCGGGACACAGCGGGACACAGCGGGACACAGCGGGGGACACAGCGGGACACAGCGGGGGGGGCACCGAAGACACAGCGGGACACAGCGGGACAAAGCGGGGGACACAGCGGTGAAACAGCTGGACCCAACGGAGTACATAGCGGGACACAGCACGCACACAGGGGGACACAGCGGGACACAGCGGGACACAGCAGGGACAGAGCGGGACACAGCGGAACACAGTGGTACACAGCGGGGGACACAGCGGGACCCAGCGGGGGACCCAGTGAGGACACAGCGGGAAACAGCTGGGGACACAGCGAGGACACAGCGGGGGACACAGCGGGGGACACAGCGGGACACAGCGAGGAACAGCGTAGATACAGCGGGTACACAGCGTTACACAGCGTGGTACACAGCTGTGGACACAACGGGACACAGTGTGGGCACAGCGGGACACAGCGAGTCACAGTGGGACACAGCGGGGACAAAGCGTGAGACACAGCGGGGGACAGAGTGGGAGACAGCGGGGGACACAGCGGGGACACAGCGGGGACTCAGCGGGCTCACAGCGGGATACACAGTTGTGGACACAACGGGACACAATGTGGGCACAGCGGGACACAGCGGGACAGAGTGGGACACAGAAGGCATAAAGCGTGAGACACAGCGGGGGACAGAGCGGGAGACAGCAGGGGACACAGCGAGGACACAGCGGGACACAGCGGGACACAGCGGGGAACACAGCTAGGACACAGCGGGACACAGCGGGACACAGTGGGGACACAAAGGGGACTCAGCGGGGGAAACAGCGGGGGAAAAAGCAGGACAGCATGGGACACAGTGTGACACAGCAGGACACAGAGGGAACACTGCGTCGACACAGCGGGACAAAGCGGGGGACACAGCGGGACACAGCGGGACACAGCGGGGGACACAGCGGGGGACAGTGGAGACAAAAAGAGGACACAGCGGGACACGGCGGTGACACAGCTGGACACAACGGAGTACACAGCGGGACACAGCAGGCACAAAGCGGGGACAGAGCGGGACACAGCTGGACACAGCGGGACATAGCGGGGGACACAGCGGGACACAGAGGGGGACACAGTGAGGACACAGTGGGACACAGCGGGGGACACAGCGGGACACAGCGAGGAACAACGTAGATACAGTGGGGACACAGCGTTACACAGCGTGGTACACAGCTGTGGACACAACAGGACACAGTGTGGGCACAGCGGGACACAGCGGGACACAGTGGGACACAGCGAGGACACAGCGTGACACAGCGGAACACAGCGGGACACAGCAGGGACACAGCAGGGGACACAGCGGGACACAGAGGGGGACACAACGGGACACAGCGGGGGACACAGCGGGACACAGCGGGGGACACAGCGATGACAAAGCGGGACACAGCGGGGATATAGCGCGACTCAACACGGTCACAGCGGGACACAGCAGGACACAGCGGGACACAGCGGGGACACAGCAGGGGACAGAGCGGGACACAGCGGGGGACACAGCAGGACACAGCGGGGGACACAGGGGGGACAAAGGGGACACAGCAGGGGACACAGCGAGGACACAGCGGGACACATCTGGGACACAGCGGGAATCAGCGGGAGAGACAGCAGGACACAGCGGGGACACAGCAGGGACACAGCGGGGGACACAGTGGGACAGAGCAGGGGACACAGCAGGGGACACAGAGGGACAGAGCGGGACACAGCAGGGGACACAGGGGGGACACAGCGGGACACAGCGGGGGACAAAGTGAGGACACATTGGGAAACAGCGGGCACACAGCGGGACTCAGAGGGGGACACAGCAGTACACAGCGGGACACAGCGGGGCACAGCAGGGACACAGCGGGGTACACAGCGGGAAACAGCGAGGGACACTGCGGGGGACAGAGCGGGACACAGTGTGGAACACAGAGAGTACACAGCGGGACACAGCGGGACACAGCGTCGATACAGCGGGGACACAGCGTGACACAGCAGGGTACATAGCTGGGGACACAACGGGACACAGTGGAGGACATAGTGGGACACAGCGGGTCACAGCGGGGACAAAGCGGGGACTCAGCGGGGGACAAATGGGACACCACGGAATACAGCGGGATACAGCGGGACACAGGGGGGACACAGCAGGACACAGCGGGACACAGAAGGGGACATAGCGGGACACAGCGGGGGACAGAGCGGGGGACAAAGCGGGACACCACGGGTCACAGTGTGTCACATCGGGACACAGCGGTGACACTGCGGGGACACAGCGGGACAAAATGGGGGACACAGCGGGACACAGCGGGAGACAGCATTGGACACAGGAGGGGATAGCGGGGGACAGAGGGGGGACACAGCGGAACACAGCAGTGACACAGCTGGACACAGCTTGGTACACAGCGGGACATAGAGGACACACAGCGGGGACACAGCGGGACACAGCGGGGAACTCACAGGGACACAGCGGGGGACACAACAAGGACACAGCGGAACACTGTGGGAGACACAGCCAGGACACATCCGGACCCAGTGGAACACAGTGTGACACAGCGGGGACACAGCAGGGGACACAGCGGGACACAGTGGGGGACACAAGGGGGACAAAGCGGGACACAGCGGGGGACACAGCGGGACACAGCGGGGGACACAGCGGGACTCAGCGGGACACAGCGGGGACACAGCAGGGACACAGCGGTGGACACAGAGGGACAGAGCAGGGGACACAGCAGGAGACACAGAGGGACACAGCGGGACATAGCGGGGGACACAGGGGGACACAGCGGGACACAGGGGGGACACAACGAAGACACTTTGGGACACAACGGGGACACAGCGGGACTCAGCGGGGGACATAGCAGTACACAGCGGGACACAGCGGGACACAGCGGGTCACAGCAGGGACAGAGCGGGTGACACAGAGGGGTACACAGCGGGACACAGCAGTGGACAAAGCAGGACACAGTGGGGGACACAGCGAGGACACTGCGGGACACTGCGGGAGACACAGCAAGGACACAGCGGGACACAGTGGAACACAGCGAGACACAGCAGTGACACAGCAGGGGACCCAGCGGGACACAACCGGGGACGCAGCGGGACACAGCGGGGCCACAGGGAGGACACAGCGGGACACAGCGGGACACAGCGGGTCACAGCGGGGACAAAGCGGGGACTCAGCGGGGGACACAGCGGGGGACAAACGGGACACCACGGAATACAGCGGGATACAGCGGGACACAGGGGGGACACAGCAGGACACAGCGGGACACAGAGGGGGACACAGCGGGACAGAGCGGGGGACAAAGCGGGACACCACGGGTCACAGTGTGTCACATCGGGACACAGCGGCGACACTGCGGGGACACAGCGGGACAAAATGGGGGACACAGCGGGACACAGCGGGAGACAGCATTGGACACAGGAGGGGATAGCGGGGGACAGAGAGGGGACACAGCGGAACACAGCGGTGACACAGCTGGACATAGCTGGGTACACAGCGGGACATAGAGGACACACAGCGGGGACACAGCGGGACACAGCGGGGACACAGCGGGGACTCAGCGGGGGACACAGCGGGGGACAAACGAGACACCACGGAACACAGCGGTATACAGCGGGACACAACGGGGACAAAGCGGGACTCAGCGGGGAACACAGCAGGGGACAAAGCGGGACTCAGCGCGGAACACAGCAGGGGACAAAGCGGGACACCACGGGACACAGTGTGACTCATCGCGCCACAGCGGCGATACTGCGGGGACACAGCGGGACAAAGTGGGGGACACAGCGGGACACAGCGGGGGACACAGCAGGGGATAGCGGGGGACAGAGAGTGGACAGAATGGAACCCAGCGGTGACACAGCTGGACACAGCGGGGTACAAAGCGGGACACAGCAGGCACACAGCGCGGACACAGCAGGGACACAGCAGGGGACACAGTGGGACACAGCAGGGACACAGCAGGGGACACAGAGGGACACAGCGGGACACAGCGGGACACAGCGGGGCACAGCAGGGACACAGCGAGGGACACAGCAGGGGACACAGCGGGACACACCGGGGGACATAGCAGGACACAGCAGGGGACAGAGGGAGGACACAGCGGGACACAGTGGGGGACACAGCGGAACACAGCGAGGGACACAGCGGGGGACACAGTGGGACACAGCGGGGTACACTGAGAGGACACAGAGGGACCCAGTGGGACACAGCGTCGATACAGCGGGACACAGCGGGACACAGCGGGGTACACAGCTGGGGACACAAGGGGACACAGTGGGGGACATAGCGGGACACACTGGGACACAGCGGGACACAGCGGGGCACAGCGGGGACAAAGCGGGAGACACAGCGGGGAACAGAGCAGGACACAGCGGGGGACACAGCGAGGACACAGCGGGACACAGCCGGGGACACAGCGGGACACAACAGGGAACACAGCGGGGGACACAGCGGAACACAGCAGCACACAGCAGGGGACACAGTGGTGACATAGTGGTACACAGCGTGGGACACAGCAAGGACACAGCAAAACACAGCGTGGGAAAACGCGGGAGACAGCGGGGGACACAGCGAGGACACAGCGGGTCACAGCGGGGACACAGCGGGATACAGCGGGGGACACAACGACGACACAGCAGGACACAGCGGGGGTCACAGCGGGGAACACTGGGGGGACACAGCGGGTCACAGCGGGGACAAAGCGGGAGACACAGCGGGGAACAAAGCAGGACACAGCGGGGGACACAGCGAGGACACAGCGGGACACAGCGGGGACACAGCGGGGACTCAGCGGGGACACAGTGGGGGACAAACGGGACACCACGGAACACAGCGGGACACAGCAGACACAGCGGGGACAATGCGGGCATACAGCGGGCAACAGCGGGGGCACAGCAGGACACAGCAGGGGACAGAGCGAGGGACACACCAGGACACAACGGGGACAAAGTGGGACTCAGCGGGGGACACAGCAGGGGACAAAGCGGAACACCACGGGACACAGTGTGACACAGCGGGACACAGCGGGGACACTGCGGGGACACAGCGGGACAAAGCAGGGGACACAGCGGGACACAACGGGACATAGTGGGGGACACAGTAGAGGACAACGGGGAAGAGAGAGGGGACACAGCGTGACACAGGGGTGACACAGCTGGACACAGCAGGGTACACAGCGGGACACAGCGGGCACACAGCGGGGACACAGCCCGGCACAGTGGGACACAGTGGGGACAGAGCGGTGGACACAGCAGTGGACACATCGGGAGACACAGAGGGGACATAGTGGGACACAGCGGGGGACACAGCGAGGACACATTGGGACACAGCGGGGACACAGCGGGACTCAGCGGGGGACACAGAAAGTACACAGCGGGACACAGCGGGACACAGCGGGGGACACAGTAGGACAGAG
>NW_012291600.1:0-3565 GCF_000151885.1 Dipodomys ordii | reverse complement strand
AGAACAGACCTCAGGACCAATGGAATAGAATTGAAAGCCCAGAAATGAACCCACAGACCTATACCTATCTAATTTCAATAAGGGAGCTAAAAAAAATAAAATGGAAGAAAGACAGCCTCTTCAGTAAATGGTGCTGGCAAAACTGGTTAATCACTTGTAGAAAACTAAAGCCAGAACCGGTTATATCACCCTGCACCAGAATCAACTGCAAATGGATCAAAGACCTTGCAATAAAGCAGACACTCTGAAAACATTACAGGAAGGAATAGGAGAAACCCTAGGTCTCCTTGGCACAGGCGGAAATATTCTTAATAGAAACCCAGGAACACAACAAATCAAAGAAAGGTTGGACAAATGGGATTGCATGAAATTGCAGAGCTTCTGCATGGCAAAGGACATAGCTAGCAAGATCTATAGAAAGCCCACAGATTGGGAGAAGATCTTTACTAGCCATACAACAGACAAGGGTCTCATATCTAAAATATACCTGGAACTCAAAATTAAACCCCCCAACAACAAATCCACAAAGAAACAACTGCCCAATAAATAAGTGGGCTAAAGCCTTAAAGAGAAACTTCTCTGAAGAAGAAAGAAGGATGGCCAATAGACACATGAAGAAATGCTCAACCTCCCTAGCCATAAAAGAAGTGCAAATCAAAACAACATTGAGATAACACCTCACCCAAGTTGGAATGGCTATAATCAAGAACGCTAATAACAACAGATGCTGGAGGGGATGTGGACAGAAAGGAACCCTACTGCATTGTAGATGGGAGTGTAAACTTGTTCACCACTTTGGAAAGCAGTATGGAGGTTCCTCTAAAGACTCCACATAGAGCTCCCCTACAACCCAGCAATCCTACTTTTGGGCATTTACCCAAATGATCACAAACAAGACTATACTAAATCTACCACCACAACTATGTTTATTGCAGCATTATTTACCATAGCTAAGCTATGGAACCAACCCAGATGCCCCTCAGTAGATGAATGGATCAAGGAAATGTGGTATATATACACAATGGAATTCTATGCCTCCATCAGAAAGAATGACATTGCCACATTTGTTAGGAAATGGAAAAACTTGGAAAAAATTATATTAAGTGAAGTAAGCCAGGCCCAAAGAAACATAGGTCCCATGGTTTCCCTTATTTGCAATATCTAGTATATCTATGAGTCAAGCGGAAAAGGTCAGAAAATGTGATGTCAGGAAATTGAACCCTTAGATATGTATCTTAATGTTTTTTTCTTTCATGCATGTGTTTCTAATGCACTTATAAGATTATCTCTTTGTTGCTTGGTATGTCCCTCCCCCACAGTATAACCCCTGCTTTCACTATATTTGATGTCAGTATAACTTGAGGAGGAGATGGGGAAAAAACAGTTGTTTAAAGATACAGGTGGACCTGTTGCAACAATGAGAAGTACAAGTTGTCATGTCCAAAACGAGCTTTACAACGTTGGTGCAGGGGGGGGTGAAGGGGGGGAAGGAGAAAGATTGGGATTGGGGGGGAGGGGGGAGGCTGGGAAGGGATGTGAAGGGTAAACAAAAGGAAGAGGCTGCAATGCTTGGTAAGAAATGTACGCATTATCCTGCCCATGTAATTGTAACCCCTCTGTACAGTATCTTCACAAATAAAATTTAAAAAAAGCATAGTAGTGGTCCATTTTCAGTGTATATCAACATACTGATGTGACTTTTCAATGATGCCTAAATAGCAGATTTCCTCCTCAGCTGTTCATAATTAGCCACTCTAGTGTCTTGAAAGTAAGTTGTAATGAATAAATTTTTCATCTACCTGATCTTGAAGGTTGTTTTTGCTGTATCCATTTAAGCTTAATCAGGAAAGTGGTAATTTCATTATGTGATAAATGATTCCTTTATCTTTCCATACATGTGATATGTTAAAATCTAGGTATATTCTCTAATGTTCCCTGGTCAGATACTTAATCTATACCAGAGCTCATTGGTATGCTACAACTGTCTTGTTGATAGTTTATGGGTTTGTGCTTAAAATATCTTTACTTTTTTTCCAAGACATTTAGAAATCTCTGTTGTGATTCTTTTACCAGAGAATAAACTCCACACCATAAAATTAACTCCACAGGAATAACTTTCTACGACCTCCAGAAAGTTTCATGTTGATTTTCTTAATACCATGAAAGTCTCTGGGTTTTTGGCACAAGAATGAGGATCACTTTTCCTGAAGCTTGCAATTGCCCTACAGCATTTTATTACTTTGACTTGGTACAATCCATGTCCTACATCCATGTAACTCAATAGATGCTTTGAAAACGTATTCCACCTATAGAACATCCTGTCTCCAGATGACTGAGTGACCTATCTCATTACATATGAAGTACAATAATTTATATTTTATGTTAGATAAGGGTATCTTAACATTGTACAAAATTCTTTTTTCTTAACAACCTTGATGATATCATGAATTTCTAAATCTTCACAAGGTTTATTAAAGCCACTTTCTGAATTCCAAATAGAACAAACATGCTAAGATTTATTTAAAATTTAGCATATAGAACCACAGATATTGAACACTAAATATAAACACTATCATAAGCTCACAAGAAAAATAATGGGCTTATGTGTGACTTATTAAAGTCAGGAAAATAAGTCATATTTTATGTGTCAGTGCTGGAGCTTGGATTCAATGCTCATGCTCTCACTAAGCTTTTTTACTAAGACTTGAGAGCTTTACCTTTTGAGCCACACCTCCACTTCCAGTTGTTGCTGTTGTTGTTGTTGTTGTTTTCTGATTAATTAGAGACAAGTCTTATATATTTTTCTGCCAAGGTCAGCTTCAACCCAGGATCATCAGATCTCAGCTTCCTTAGTGTTTAATCTTCATGCAAATCCAGCTACAAGATCAGATTCATTCAGACTAATGTAATTGAGGAGAGAGACAAAATAAATCCTTAGATAAACATTTATGAACTTCATAAAATTGAAAATATCAAGACAAAAGGTAATGACAGGAAAGTGAAAAGAAAGGAGAATGAAGGATTTACTGAACACCTGGAGAGATGAAAATTTATCAAGAGAAAAGCAAAGAATAAGGACAATATATATTAGAGATTTGGCAATATTTTCTTTTCATAAGTGAAACACAAGGACAGGAAGAGTGTTTGTGGTATCAAAGCACAGCAAAGATGGAAAACAGACTTAAATTTGGTCAAGTTTCTACAGTGTTTAAACAAGTTCTTTGTATCAAGTGGAAGTATCAAGCAGAAGTCTATGTTTATATGGTAATTACTTGTTAGCATGTTTCTTCTCAATAAAATATCAGAAAATTAAGAAATAAAAAAGGAAAACTAATAAGTTAATTCAGCAAACATACAGGTCACAAAATCAATACACAAAATTCAGTAACATTGCTATGCATTAATAATGAGCTACCTGAAAAAGAGCAGCTCCATAAGATACCCAGGAATAGAATCAAACAAAGGATGTGCGAAATCTCTACGATTAAAAATGACCAAAAAGGGGCTGGGATGGTGGCTCAGTGTTAGAGCGCTTTGCCTTGCATGCATGAGGCCCTGGGTTCGA
>NW_012291599.1:0-4699 GCF_000151885.1 Dipodomys ordii | reverse complement strand
CAGTCGGACACAGCGGGACACAGCGGGGGACACAACGGGAGACAAAGAGGGACACCACGGAACACAGCGGGACACAGCAGGAAACAGCAGTGACACTGCGGGGACACAGTGGGACAGAGGGGGACACAGCAGGACACAGAGGGGGACAGAGCGGGACACAGTGGGGGACACAGCCGGACACAGCAGGGGAAACAGTGGGGGACACAGCGGGACACAGCGGGACACAGCATGACACAGCGAGGACACAGCGGAACACAGAGTGGGACACAGTGAGGTCACAGCGGGACACAGAAGGACACAGCGGGACACAGCCGGGTCCCAGCAGTGGACACAGCGGGACACAGCGGGGGACACAGCTGGACACAGCGGGGGACACATGGAGAACTCAGTGGGACAAAGCGGGACACCACAGAACACAGTGGGAAACAGCGGGACACAGCGGGGAAACTGCGGGGACACAGGGGGACAAAGCGTGGGACACATAGGGACACAGCGGGTGACACAGTGGGGGACACAGCGGGACACAGCAGGAAACACAGCGAGGACCCAGCGGGACCCAGCAGTACAAAGCGTCGATACAGCAGGGACACAGCGTTACACAGGGTGGTACACAGTTGTGAACGCAACGGGACACAATGGGGGCACAGCGAGACACAGCGGGACACAGCGAGGACACAGCGGGACACAGCGCTTACACTGCGGGGGACACAGCGGGGGACACAGCGGGGGACACAGCCGGACACAGCGGGACACAGCGGGGGATACAGAGGGGACACAGTGGGACCCAGGGCGGGACACAGCGAGGACACATTGGGACACAACGGGGACACAGCGGGACTCAGCGGGGGACACAGCAGTACACAGAGGGACACAGCGGGACACAGCAGGGGACACAGAGGAGTAAACAGCGGGACACTGCGGGAACACAGCGAGGACACAGCGGGACCAAGCGGAACACAGCGTCGATACAGCGGGGACACAGCAGGACACAGCGGGGTACACAGCTGGGTACACAACGGGACACAGCGGGGGACACAGCGAGGACACAGCGGGACCCAGCAGACACAGCGGGGCACACAGCGGGACACAGCTTGGGACACAGCGGTAACACAGCAGACACAGCGGGGGACACAGCCGGACACAGCGGGACACAGCATGGGACAAAGCGGGAGATAGCAGGGGACACAGCGAGGACACATCGGGACACAGTGGCGACACATAGAGGACTCAGCGGGGGACACAGTGGGGGACAGAGCTGGACCCAGAGGGACACAGAGGGGACAGAGCGTGACACAGCGGGACACAGCGGGACACAGCAGGGGACTCAGCGGGACACAGCGGGGACACAGGGAGGACACAGCTGGACACTGAATGAGACAGAGCGAGGACACAGCCGGACACAGCGAAACACAGCGACACACAGTGGGGACAGAGCAGGGGACACAGCGGGAAACAGCAGGGGACACAGAGGGACACAGCGGGATACACAGCAGGCACAAAGCGGGACACAGCGGGGGACACAGCGAGGACAAAGCAGGACACAGCGGTGACACAGCGGGACACAGCTGGGGACACTGCGGGACACAGCCAGACATAGCCGGACACAGCCGGGGACACAGCGGGACACAGCGAGAGACACAGCGGGGGACACAGCAGGACACAGCGGGGAAGAAAGAGAGGACACAGCGTGACCCAGCGGGACACAGCGTCGATAGAGTGGGGACACAGCGGAACACAGCGGTGACACAACCGGACTCAGCGGGGGACACTGTGGGACCCAGCGGGACCCAGCGGGGACACAGCAAGGACACAGCGGGGGACACAGCGGGACACAGCGGGACACAGCGGGGGACAGCGGGGGACACAGCGGTACACAGTGGGCTACCCAGTGAGGACACAGCGGGACACAACAGGGGACACAGCAAGGACACAACGGGGGACACAGCGGGACACAGCGGGACACAGCGGGGTACACAGCGAAGGACACAGCGGGAGACACAGCAGGACACAGTGGGGAACACGGAGAGAGGCACAGCAGGACCCAGCGAGACACAGCGACGATACAGCGGGGACACAGCGGGACACAGCGGGGTACACAGCTGTTGACACAACGGGACACAGTGGGGGACACAGCGGGACACAGCGGGACACAGTGGGGCACAGCAGGGACAAAACAGGAGACACAGTGCGGAACAGAGCAGGACACAGCGGGGGACACAGAGAGGACACAGTGGGGACACAGCGAGACTCAGCCGGGGACACAGCAGGGGACAAAGCGGGACACCACGGGACACAGTGGGACACAGCGGGACACAGCGGGGTCACTGCGGGACACAGTGGGGGACAAAGCGGGACACAGCGGGCCACAGCGGGGACGCAGCGGGACACAGCGGGACACAGCACGACACAGTGGGACACAGCAGGCACAAAGCTTGAGACATAGCGGGGTACAGAGCGGGAGACAGCGGGGGACACAGCGAGGACACAGCGGGACACAGCAGGGGACACAGCGAGGACACAGCGGGACACAGCGGGACACAGCGGGGGACACAGCAGGACACAGCAGAGGACCCAGCGAGGACACAGCGGGACACTGGGGGACACAGCGAGGACACAGCAGGGGACACAGTGGGGGACACTGCGGGACACAGCGGGGAACACAGCGAGGACACAGCGGGACCCAGCGGGACACAGCGTCGATACAGCGGGGATACAGCGTTACACAGAGTGGTTCACATCTGTGGACACAACGGGACACAGTGGGGGCACAGCGGGACACAGTGGGACACAGCCAGGACAAATCGTGAGACGTAGCGGGGGACAGAGCGGGACACAGCGGGGGACAGTGGGGGATACAACGGGACATAGCGGGGGATCCAGCGAGGACACAGCGGGACACAGCGGGACACAGCGGGACACAGCGTCGATACAGCGGGGACACAGCCTTACACAGCGTGGTACACAGCTGTGGACACAACGGGACACAGTGGGGGCACAGCGGGACACAGCGGAACACAGTGGGACACATCGGGGACAAAGCGTGAGACACAGCGTGGGACAGAGCGGGAGACAGAGGGGGACACAGCGAGGACACAGCGGGACACAGCGGGGGAAACAGCGGGACACAGCGGTAGACAAAGGGTGACAGAGCGGGGGACACAGCTGGACACAGCGGTGGAAAGAGCGGTACACAGCGCTGGACACAGCGAGGACCCAGCGGGACCCAGCGGGACACAGCGTCGATACAGCGGGGACAGAGTGGGCCACAGCGGGACACAGCAGGAACAAAGCAGTAGACACAGCAGGACACAGCAGGGGACACAGCGGGACACAGCCGGAGACACAGGGAGGACAGAGCGAGACACAGCGGGGACACAGCAGGAACTCAGCGGGAGACACAGCGGGGGACAAAGCAGGACACCACGGGACACAGCGGAAAACAGCGGGGACAAGGAGGAGACAGAGCAGGACACAGCGAGGACACAGCGGGGACTCAGCGGTGGACACAGCGGGGGACAAATCGGGACACCACGGGACAGCGCGGGACACAGCGGGGACAAGGGGGAGACAGAGCGCGATACAGCGAGGACACAGCGGGACACAGCGGGGGACACAGCGGGACACAGCGGGGAACACAGCGGGACAAAGCAGGGTACACAGCAGGGGACACAGCGGGACACAGCGGGGTACCCAGCGGGAAACAGCGGGGGGCCCAGCGAGGACACAGCAGGACACAGCGGGGGACACAGACAGGAAAACAGCAGGGGACACACCGGGGGACACAGCGGGACCCAGCGGGACACAGCTGGACACAGCGTCGATACAGCGGGGATACAGCGTTACACAGTGTGGTACACATCTGTGGACACAAGGGGACACAGTGGGGGCACAGCGGGACACAGCGGGACACAGTGGGACAAAGTGACGACAAATCGTGAGATACAGCGGGGGACAGAGCGGGAGACAGCCGGGGACACAGGGAGGACACAGCAGGGCACAGCGGCACACAGCAGGGACAGAGCGGGACACAGCGGGACACAGCGGGGAACACAGCGAGGACACAGCGGGACACAGCGTCGATACAGCGGGGATACAGCGTTACACAGCGTGGTACACATATGTGGACATAACAGGACACAGTGGGGGCACAGCGGGACACAGGGGCACACAGTGGGACACAGCGAGGACAAATCGTGAGACGAAGCAGGGGACAGAGCGGGAGACAGCGGGGGACACATCGAAGACACAGCAGGACACAGCGGGACACAGCAGGGACAGAGCGGGACACAGCGGGACACAGCGGGACACAGCGGGGGACCCAGCGAGGACACAGCGTGACACAGTGGGGGACACAGCGAGGACACAGCGGGACACAGCGGGGGACCCAGCGAGGACACAGTGGGACACAGTGGGGTACCCAGCGAGGACACAGCGGGACACAGCGGGGGACACAGCGGGACACAGCGGAGGACCCAGCAAGGACACAGCGGGACACAGCGGGACACAGCGGGGGAAACAGCGAGGACACAGCGGGGGACACAGCGGGGGACACTGCAGGACACAGTGGGGAACACAGCGAGGACACAGTGGGACCCAGCGGGACACAGCGTCGATACAGCGGGGATACAGCGTTACACAGCGTGGTACACATCTGTAGACACAACGGGACACAGTGAGGGCACAGCAGGACACAGTGGGA
>NW_012291598.1:0-4307 GCF_000151885.1 Dipodomys ordii | reverse complement strand
TCAGGGGGAGAGAACGGGGGACACAGCGGGACACAGCGGTGGAAACAGCGGGACACAGCGGTGGACCCAGCGAGGACCCAGCGGGACCTAGCGGGACACAGTGTCGATACAGCTGGGATACAGCCTTACACAGCGTGGTACACATCTGTGGACACAACGGGACACAGTGGGGGCACAGCGGGACAAAGCGGGACACAGTGGGACACAGCGAGGACAAATCGTGATACGAAGCGGGGGACAGAGCGGGAGACAGCGGGGGACACAGCGAGGACACAGCAGGACACAGCGGGACACAGCAGGGAACACGGCGAGGACACAGCGGGACCCAGCGGGACCCAGCGTCGATACAGCTGGGATACAGCGTTACACAGTGTGGTACAAATCTGTGGACACAAGAGCACACAGTGGGGGCACAGCGGGACAGAGCGGGACACGGTGAGACACAGCGAGGACAAATCGTGAGACACAGCGGGGGACAGAGCGGGAGACAGCGGGGGACACAGCGAGGACACAGCAGTACACATCGGGACACAGCAGGGACAGAGCGGGACAGAGCAGGACACAGCGGGACACAGCGGGGGACACAGCGGGACACAGCGGAGGACCCAGCGAGGACACAGCGGGACACAGTGGGGGACACAGCGAGGAAATAGCGGGGGACACAGCAGGGGACACTGCGGGACACAGCGGGGAACACAGCGAGAACACAGCGGGACCCAGCGGGACACAGCGTCGATACAGCGGGGATACAGCGTTACACAGTGTGGTTCACATCTGTGGACACAACGGGACACAGTGGGGGCAGAGCGGGACACAGTGGGACACAGCGAGGACAAATCGTGAGACGTAGCGGGGGACAGAGCGGGAGACAGCGGGGGACACAGCGAGGACACAGCAGGACACAGCGGGACACAACAGGGACAGAGCGGGACAGAGCGGGACACAGCGGGGGACACAGTGGGACACAGCGGGGGACCCAGCAAGGACACAGCGGGACACAGCGGGACACAGCGTCGATACAGAGGGGACACAGCGTTACACAGCGTGGTACACAGCTGTGGACACAACGGGACACAGTGGGGTCACAGCGGGACACAGAGGAACACAGTGGGACACATCGGGGCAAAGCGTGAGACACAGCGTGGGACAGAGCAGGAGACAGAGGGGGACACAGCGAGGACACAGCGGGACACAGTGGGGGAAACAGCGGGACACCGCGGTAGACAAAGGGTGACAGAGCGGGGGACACAGCGGGACACAGCGGTGGAAAGAGCGGTACACAGCGGTGGACACAGCGATGACACAGCGGGACCCAGCGGGACACAGTGTCGATACAGCCGGGACAGAGTGGGCCACAGCGGGACACAGCAGGAACAAAGCAGTAGACACAGCAGGACACAGCAGGGGACACAGCGGGACACAGCCGGGGACACAGGGAGGACAGAGCGGGACACAGCGGGGACACAGCAGGGACTCAGCGGGGAACACAGCGGGGGACAAAGCGGGACACCACGGGACACAGCGGAACACAGCGGGGACAAGGAGGAGACAGAGCAGGACACAGTGAGGACACAGCGGGGACTCAGCGGTGGATACAGCGGGGGACAAAGCGGGACACCACGGGACAGCGCGGGACACAGCGGGGACAAGGGGGAGACAGAGCGCGACACAGCGAGGACACAGCAGGACACAGCGGGGGACACAGCGGGACAAAGCAGGGTACACAGCAGGGGACACAGCGGGACACAGCGGGGTACCCAGTGGGAAACAGCGGGGGGCCCAGCGAGGACACAGCAGGACACAGCGGGGGACACAGACAGGAAAACAGCAGGGGACACACCGGGGGACACAGCGGGACCCAGCGGGACACAGCGGGACAGAGCGTCGATACAGCGGGGACACAGCGTTACACAGCGTGGTACACAGCTGTGGACACAACGGGACACAGTGGGGTCACAGCGGGACACAGAGGAACACAGTGGGACACATCGGGGACAAAGCGTGAGACACAGCGTGGGACAGAGCAGGAGACAGAGGGGGACACAGCGAGGACACAGCGGGACACAGTGGGGGAAACAGCGGGACACAGCGGTAGACAAAGGGTGACAGAGCGGGGGACACAGCGGGACACAGCGATGGAAAGAGCGGTACACAGCGGTGGACACAGCGATGACACAGCGGGACCCAGTGGGACACAGCGTCGATACAGCGGGGACAGAGTGGGCCACAGCGGGACACAGCAGGAACAAAGCAGTAGACACAGCAGGAAACAGCAGGGGACACAGCGGGACACAGCCGGGGACACAGGGAGGACAGAGCGGGACACAGCGGGGACACAGCAGGGACTCAGCGGTGGACACAGCGGGGGACAAAGCAGGACACCACGGGACAGAGCGGAACACAGCGGGGACAAGGGGAGACAGAGCGCGACACAGCGAGGACACAGCGGGACACAGCGGGGGACACAGCGGGACACAGCGGGGAACACAGCGGGACAAAGCAGGGTACACAGCAGGGGACACAGCGGGCCACAGCGGGGTACCCAGCGGGAAACAGCGGGGGGCCCAGCGAGGACACAGCAGGACACAGCGGGGGACACAGACAGGAAAACAGCAGGGGACACACCGGGGGACACAGCGGGACACAGCGGGACACAGCGGGAAACAGCGTCGATACAGCGGGGATACAGCGTTACACAGTGTGGTACACATCTGTGGACACAAGGGGACACAGTGGGGGCAGAGCGGGACACAGCGGGACACAGTGGACAAAGCGAAGACAAATCGTGAGATACAGCGGAGGACAGAGCGGGAGACAGCGGGGGACACAGGGAGGACACAGCAGGGCACAGCGGCACACAGCAGGGACAGAGCGGGACACAGCGGGACACAGCGGGGAACACAGCGAGGACACAGCGGGACACAGCGTCGATACAGCGGGGATACAGCGTTACACAGCGTGGTACACATATGTGGACATAACGGGACACAGTGGGGGCACAGCGGGACACAGGGGGACACAGTGGGACACAGCGAGGACAAATCGTGAGACGAAGCAGGGGACAGAGCGGGAGACAGCGGGGGACACATCGAAGACACAGCAGGACACAGCGGGACACAGCAGGGACAGAGCGGGACACAGCGGGACACAGAGGGACACAGCGGGGGACCCAGCGACGACACATTGGGACACAGCGGGGGACACAGCGAGGACACAGCGGGACACAGCGGGGGACCCAGCGAGGACACATCGGGACACAGCGGGGTACCCAGCGAGGACACAGCGGGACACAGCGGGGGACACAGCGGGACACAGCGGAGGACCCAGCGAGGACACAGAGGGACACAGCGGGGGACACAGCGAGGACAGAGCGGGGGACACAGCGGGGGACACTGCGGGACACAGTGGGGAACACAGCGAGGACACAGCGGGACACAGCGTCGATACAGCGGGGATACAGCGTTACACAGCGTGGTACACATCTGTAGACACAACGGGACACAGTGGGGGCACAGCAGGACCCAGTGGAACACAGCGAGGACAAATCGTGAGACGTAGCGGGGGACAGAGCGGGAGACAGCGGGGGACACAGCGAGGACACAGCAGGACACAGCGGGACACAGCAGGGACAGAGCGAGACACAGCGGGACACAGCGAGGGACACAGCGGGACACAGTGGGGGACCCAGCGAGGACACAGCGGGACACACCGGGGAACACAGCGAGGACACAGCGGGGGACACAGCGGGGGACACTGCGGGACACAGCCGTGAACACAGCGAGGACACAGCGGGACACAGCGGAACACAGTGGGACACAGCGGGGACAAAGCGTGAGACACAGCGGGGGACAGAGCGGGAGACAGCGGGGGACACAGCGAGGACACAGCGGGACACAGCGGGGGAAACAGCGGGACACAGCGGTGGACACAGGGGGAGAGAGCGGGGGACACAGCGGGACACAGCAGTGGAAACAGCGGGACACAGCGGTGGACCCCGCAAGGACCCAGCGGGACCCAGCGGGACACAGCGTCGATACAGCTTGGATACCGCCTTACACAGCGTGGTACACATCTGTGGACACAACGGGACACAGTGGGGGCACAGCGGGACAGAGGGGGACACAGTGGGACACAGCGAGGACAAATCGTGAGACACAGTGGGGGACAGAGCGGGACACAGCGGGGGACACAGTGGGACACAGCGGGGGACACAGCGAGGACACAGCGGGACACAGCGTCGATACAGTGGGGACACAGCGTTACACAGCGTGGTACACAGCTGTGGACACAACGGGACACAGTGGGGT
>NW_012291597.1:0-9010 GCF_000151885.1 Dipodomys ordii | reverse complement strand
TCACCATCATGACAGAAGCAGCTTTATTATATTACAGAGGGATGATCAATATATGACAGGGGTTAAAGATCTTTTCTGATATGTCATTTCCCTGATTACAAAGACATGCAAATTATATAAACAGAAAAAAGGTGTTTTTCTTTTATGCTAATTTGGCTCAGCCCACCTGTGCATTAACTCGTTTTCAATTAGCTGGCTCACGAAGGAGATTTCTGTGTTGTCAGCCCACCCCTTCTGACAGGGAATGCAGTTGTATCATATCCTAATTTTAACTCCATTTTTTTCTACCTAGGTCTGTTCATTCCTGCAAAGATAAAGTTCAGGCAAATAACCCACATGAACTATAAGGGTGTGGAGGATTGGGGCATTCTTAGGGTAAGATAGAAGGCCTTTTTCCCCCTGACAATTGAACAAATCAGAGTATTATTCTTGACTTTCTCATTTTGCCAATATTTTCATTCTTTGGCTTGTGTCTGCTTGGAAAATATCTTTAAATATGTAATATTGTTATCTGTCTATAATGTCAGTACCTTCCTTTGCTTCTGTCACAGGCTAAGTCTAGATTCAATAGGGATAAATCATTTTAGCTTTCTTTTTATTGAATGGAAAACGAGTGTCATCTCACAGGCTGATGGAAAGCAATTTGGTAGTGCTGTCCTGGAATTCTAGATGAGAAATCCACACCCAGGCAGGAAGACTTGAGGGGTCACTAGCAGTGTTGATGGGCAGGTCCTAAGCACTGGTGGTGTATGAGAGGGATGGCCAATTTGACATCAGAGTCCATGGCCTTCTTTAGTTAATTAGATTCCAAAGACAAACCAGTAGATAGTTCTGTTTTCTACTTCTGCGCCAGGAATGCAGTAGTTGTTTTAGTCAGCAGAGGAAGATAAGGGATCTGAAGTCAACTGCCTGGGTTTAATTGGTATCTTTTAGTTGAGGCATCTTGGCAAGATCTTGGCTCCCTGAGGTGCAGTTATGCCCTGTCCAGAAGGCTTCTATGCTGAGTTCTTCATTGATGGATTATCATAAGGGATAACAAATAACTTTAGCATGATAGAACCTGGGAAGTAGCATGAGCTCAAGGAATGTCTGCTCCATTTAATAGAGGAATCAAAAACATGGCTGAATCTCTGGTTCAGAATTTCTCATCATCACCACCACCACCACCATCACTATCATCATTATCATTGTCACTATTATCACTGCTGCTGCTGCTCTGTAAGGAGGCAAAAGCGGCCCTGCGAGGGCAGGGATTTTATAATTCCCCAACCCTCCATTGTGGAGATTTGAATTTGAACCGTATCATTCCAGGTCATTAGAGGACATGAAGGTATGTCAGAGTTTGCAGCCAGAACAATAAATGCAGAGACCAGAGGAGCTGCCAGTGAATATTAGCGACTCTGGGAAAATGTGATTCACATTCCTACCTCCCTTTTATCCTGCTATGCACACTCTCCTGGGTACTACCCTATGTGATCCCAGGGCTGCTCTTTCTTTGACAAGAGCAAGGCAGAGCAATGCAGCCAGTGCCAGTGAGAATTTAAGCTATAGATTTCAAAGCTGTCTTGTTTCCCTTCCCCCCATTCATTCTGGATCCTCTTTACCAATAGCTTCCTGCCTTGAACCTCAGCCCGAGCTTCAACATGTCATATGGCATTTACTTATTTAGTGGTATTAGAGAACAAACTCAGGGCCAAGCCTTCCATCTCTAAGCTACACCCCCAGCCTGAATGATCCTGAGCTGCCCTGCAAACTTGTGAGCATAGAGAGCATCATTATCCTCCATCTGCAAGCAGACAACCTAGCTAGACTAAGATGAAAAGTCACATCCCTTGTTAAGGAACCACTGTTGCTAAGCTCCCAGAAACCATAGACATCACCAACGGCTGATGCTCAGAGTCTCTGT
The DNA here is from genome assembly GCF_000151885.1 of Dipodomys ordii. Taxonomy (NCBI): domain Eukaryota; kingdom Metazoa; phylum Chordata; class Mammalia; order Rodentia; family Heteromyidae; genus Dipodomys; species Dipodomys ordii. Next base: position 7,104 of record NW_012291597.1, on the reverse strand, counting down.
AATGGTGAATCTTGGGGAAGCTGGCAATACTAGCTCAGCTCTGAAAAGAAACAGCTGCTTCTCTGTGTTAAAAAGAAAAAATGCCTTAGACCAATTAAATTTAGTAGAGTTTAATTTGGGCAAAAGAAAAGCAAACAAAAACAATTCAGGATCTGGACAGTTCTTGGCATTTGGACAGCTCCCGAAAACTCAACCATGCCATGGGATGGCATTTCTGGGAACAGCGGGGCAGAGGAAGCAATTTAATTGGTTCCAGCTTAACTGCTCAGCTGTGTACAGCCTCATCAGCTAATTGGCTACAAGGCCCTCTGTGTCTTTGCAGTGCTTTGTTATTGTGGCTAAACTGTATGATGGTTTGGTCTGTTGGATCCAGGGCAGGTCTTAGTACTGAATCTATGCCTGCCTGCAAATTTTAAGGAGCATCGCTTAAGGTTTCCTGGGCTTTTGTTGCTTCATCTAGAGATAAGTGTTGAGTTAAGTGCAAATCAACCTGTGAACATTTGAGACTAGAACTGTTGTGTAGATCGTGAAGGTGGGAGGAGGAGGAGGATATGGAGAAGCAAAAGGAGAAGCAGTAGAAGCAGAAGATGCAGAAGCAGAGAAGCAGAAGCAGAAGAAAAAGAATAAGCAAAGGAAGCAGAATCAGAGGCAGAACCAGAAGAAGGAGAAGGAGCAGAAGGAGAAGGAGAAGCAGAAGGAATATCAGAAGGAGAAGCAGAAGAAGGAGAAGCAGAAGCAGAAGAAGCAGCCGAAGGAGAAGCAGAAGCAGAAGAAGATGCAGAAGGAGAAGCAGAAGAAGCAGAAGCAGAAGGAGAAACAGAAGTAGGAGAAGGAGAATGACTAGAAAGGGCAGCAATAGGAGAAGCAGAAGGAGAAGCAGAAGCAGAATGAGGAGCAAAAAGAGAAGCAGTAGAAGCAGAAAAACCAGGAGAAGCAGAAGAAAGAGAAGAAGTAGAAGAAGAAGAAGAAGAAGAAGAAGAAGAAGAAGAAGAAGAAGAAGAAGAAGAAGAAGAAGAAGAAGAAGAAGAAGAAGAAGAAGAAGAAGGAGAAGCATAAGGAGAAGCAGTAGATGCAGGAGAAGCAGAAGAAATAGAATAAGCAAAAGAAGCAGGAGCAGAAGCAGTGGGAGAAGCAGAAGAAGGAGAAGGAGAAAGAGCAGCAGAAGGAGAAGCGGAAGCAGAAAGAGAAGCAGAAAGAGAAGGAGAACAAAAGAAGAAGCAGGAGAATCAGAAGAAGCAGAAGTAGAAACAGAAAGAGAAGTAGAAGAAGGAGAAGCAGAAGTAGAATCAGAAGAAACAGAAGAAGAAGAAGAAGAAGAAACAGAAGCAAAAGAAACAGAAGAAGGAGAAGAGCAGAAGCAGAAGCAGAAGGAAAAGCAGAAGCAGAAGGAGAAGCAGAAAGAGAAGCAGGAGAAGCTGAAGAAGCAGGAGAAGCAGAAGCAGAAGAAACAGGAGAAGCCGAAGAAGCAGAAGCAGAATCTGAAGCAGAAGGAGAAACAGAAGAAGCACAATCTGAAGCAGAAGCAGAAGCACAAGGAGAAGAAGAAGAAGGAGAAGGCGAAAGAGAAGGATTAGGAGTAGGAGAAGCAAAAGGATAAGCAGAACCAGAAAGAGACGAAGAAGGAGAAGCAGCACGAGAAGTAGGAGTAGCAGGAGAAGAAGAAGCAGGAGAAGCAGAAGAAACAGAAGGCGCAGAAGCAGAATGAGAAGCAGAAGGAGAAATTGAAGCAGAAGCAGAAGTAGAAGGAGAAGCAGAAGCAGAAGAAGAAGCAGAAGAAGGAGAAGGACAAGGAGAAGGAGAAAGAGAAGCAGAAAGAGAAGCAGAACGAGAAGCAGGAGAAGCAGAAGCTGGAAAAGCCGAAGCAGAAGAAACAGAAGAAGGGGAAGAAGCAGAAGCAGAAGGAGAAGCAGAAACAGAAGGAAAAGCAGAAAGAGAAGCAGGAGAAGCAGAAGAAGCAGCAGCAGGAGAAGCAGAAGCAGAAGAAGCCGAAAAAGCAGAAGCAGAAGAATCAGAAAAAGCAAAAGCAGAACCTGAAGCAGAAGGAGAAGCAGGAGAAGCAGAAGAAGCAGAATCTGGAGATGCAGAAGGAGAAGCAGAAGCAGAAAGAGAAGCAAAAGCAGGAGGAGAAGCAGAAGAAACAGAAGAAGCAGAGGCAGTATCAGAAGAAGCAGAAGATTCAGAAGCAGAAGGAGAAGCAGAAGGAAAAGCAGAAGAACTAGATGGAGAAGGAGAAGGAGAAACAGGAGTAGAAGCAGAAAGAGAAGCAGAAGAAGGAGCAGTAGAAGGAAAGCGGCAGGAGAAACAGAAAGAGCAGCAGAAGGAGAAGCAGGAGATGCAGAAACAGGAGAAGCAGAAGCAGAAGAAACAGGAGAAGGACAAGAAGCAGAAGCAGAAGGAGAAGCAGAAAGAGAAGGAGGGGAAGCAGAAGCAGGAGAAGCAGAAGCATAAGAATCCTAAGAAGCAGAAGCAGAACCTGAAGCAGAAGGAGAAGCAGGAGAAGCAGAAGAATCAGAGTCTGGAGAAGCAGAATGAGAAGCAGAAGGAGAAGCAGAAGCAGAAAGAGAATCAAAAGCAGAAGGAGAAGCAGAAGAAACAGAAGAAGTAGAAGCCGTAGCAGTTGTAGCAGAAGCAGTAGGAAAAGCAGAAGAACAAGAAGGAGAAGGAGAAACAGAAGGAGAAGCAGAAGGAGAAGCAGAAAGAGAAGCAGGTAAAGCAGAAGAAGAAGAAGGAGAAGCAGAAGAAGCAGAAGCAGAAGGAGAAGCAGGAAAAGCAGAAGAAGCAGAAGCAAATGGTGAAGCAAAAGAAGGAGAAGGAGAAGCAGAGGCAGAAGAAGAAGCATAAGGACAAGCACAAGCAGAAGGAGATGCAGAAGGAGAAGCAGGAGAAGCAGAAGAAGCAGAAGATGAAAGAGAAGCAGAAGTAGGAGAAGGAGAAGGAGGAGAAGCAGAAGCAGAAGGAGAAGCAGAAGCAGAATGAGAAGCAGAAAAACAAGCAGGAGGAGGACAAGAAGCAGAAGCAGCAGAAGCCGAAAGAGAAGAAGCAGAAACAGAAGCAGAAGGAGAAGCAGAAGCAGAAGGAGAAGGAGCAGAAGAAGTAGAACCAGAAATTCAGGCATGAGAAACAGAAGAAGCAGAAGCAGAAGGAGAAGCAGAAGTAGGAGAAGGAGAAGGAGGAAAAGCAGAAGCAGAAGGAGAAGCAGAAGCAGAATGAGAAGCAGAAAGAGAAGCAGGAGGAGGACAAGAAGCAGAAGCAGCAGAAGCCGAAAGAGAAGAAGCAGAAACAGAAGCAGAAGGAGAAGCAGAAGCAGAAGGAGAAGCAGCAGAAGAATTAGAACCAGAAATTCAGGCATGAGAAACAGAAGAAGCAGAAGCAGAAGGAGAAGCAAAAAGAGAAGCAGAAGGGGAAGTAGAAAAAGCAGCAGAAGAAGCAGAAAAACAAGAAGGAGAAGCAGAAGCAGAAAGAGAAGTAGAAGCAGAAGAAGCAAAAGAAGAAGAAGAAGAAGCAGTAGAAGCATAAGAAGCAGAAGCAGGAGAACCAGAAGCAGAAGAAAAAGAAGAAGCATAAGAAGCAGAAGCAGAGGGAGAAACAGAAAAATGAGAAGGAGCAGCAGAAGGTGAAGCAGAAGGAGATGCAGAAGCAGAAAGAGAAGCAGAAATAGAAGGAGAAGAAGAAGGAGAAGTTGGAGAATCAGAAGAAGCAGAAGCAGAAAGAGAATCAGAAGAAGGAGAAGGAGAAGCAGAAGGAGAAGGACAAGCAGGAGAAGCAGAAGAAGCAGAAGCGGGAGAAGCAGAAGAAGAAGAAGAAACAGAAGAAAGAGAAGAAGCAGAAGGAGAAGCAGAAGCAGAAGGAGAAGCAGAAAGAGAAGCAGAAGAAGCAGAAGAAGCAGTAGCAGGAGAAGCAGAAGTAGAAGAAACAGAAGAAGCCGAAGAATCAGCAGGAGAACCTCAAGCAGAAGGAGAAGCAGAAGCAGCAGAAGCTGGAAAAGCAGAAGCAGAAGAAACCGAACAAGCAGAAGAAGCAGAAGCAGAACGAGAAGCAGAAGAAGAGGGAGAAAGAGAAGGATTAGGAGTAGGAGGAGCAGAAGCAGAATAAGAAGCAGAAAGAGAAGCAGAAGGAGAAGCAGAAGGAGAAACAGAAGCAGAAGCAGGAGAAGCAGAAGCAGAAAGAGAAGCACAAGAAGGAGGAATTGAAGGAGAAGGAGAATGAGAAGGAGAAGCAGAAAGAGAAGTAGGAGAAGCAGAAGAAGAAGAAGCAGGAGAAGCAGAAACAGAAGAAACAGAAAAAGCAGAAGAAGCAGAAGAAGAAGTAGCAGGAGAAGCAGAAGAAGAAGAAGGAGAAGGAGAAAGAGAAGGATTAGGAGTAGGAGAAACAGAAGGATAAGCAGAAGCAGAAAGAGAAGTAGAAGGAGAAGCAGGAGAAGCAGAAGAAGCAGAAGCAGGAGAAGCAGAAGCAGAATGAAAAGCAGAAGATGGAGAAATTGAAACAGAAGAAGATGCAGAAGGAGAAGCAGATGCAGAAGTAGAAGCAGAAGAAGGAGAAGCAGAAGGAGAAGCTTAAGGAGAAACAGAAGGAGAAGCAGGAGAAGCAGCAGCAGGAGAAGCAGAATCAAAAGAAATAGAAGAAGGATAAGAAGCAGAAGCAGAAAGAGAAGCAGAAACAGAAGGAGAAGCAGAAATAGAAGCAGAAGAAGCAGAAGCAGAACCTGAAGCAGAAGGAGAAGCAGTAGAAGCAGAAGAAGCAGAATCTGGAGAAGAAGGAGAACCAGAAGGAGAAGCAGAAGCAGAAAGAGAAGCAAAAGCAGAAGGAGAAGCAGAAAGAGAAGCAGAAGAAACAGAAGAAGCAGAAGCAGAAGCAGTAGCAGAAGAAGCTGAAGATGCAGAAGCAGATAGAGAAGCAGAAGGAATAGCAGAATAACGACAAGGAGAAACAGAAGGAGAAGAAGAATGAGAAGCAGAAGGAGAAGCAGGAAAAACAGAAGAAGCAGAAACAGACGGAGAAGCAGAAGAAGGAGAAGCAGAAGCAGAAGAAGAAGCAGAAGGAAAAGCACAAGCAGAAGGAGATGTAGAAGGAGTAGCAGGAGAAGCAGAAGAAGCAGAAGCAGAAGGAGAAGATGAAGGAGAAGAAGCAGAATCAGAAGAAGCAGAAGGAGAAGTAGAAAGAGAAGCCGACGAAGAGAAGCAGAACGAGAAGCAGGAGAAGCAGAAGAAGCAGAGCGGGAGAAGCAGAAGAAGAAGAAACAGAAGAAATAGAAGGAGCAGAAGCAGAAGGAGAAGCAGAAAGAGAAGCAGGAGAAGCAGAAAAAGCAGGAGAAGCAGAAGCAGAAGAAACAGGAGAAGCCGAAGAAGCAGAACAAGCAGAAGAAGCAGAAGAAGAACGAGAAGCAGAAGAAGAACAAGGAGAAAGAGAAGGATTAGGAGTAGGAGAAACAGAAGGATAAGCAGAAGCAGAAAGAGAAGGAGAAGGAGAAGCAGAAGAAGCAGAAGCAGGAGAAGCAGAAGCAGAATGAAAAGCAGAAGAAGGAGAAATTGAAATAGAAGAAGATGCAGAAGGAGAAGTAGAAGCAGTAGTAGAAGTAGAAGAAGGAGAAGCAGAAGGAGAAGTATAAAGAGAAACAGAAGGAGAAGCAGGAGAAGCAGAAGCAGGAGAAGCAGAAGATTATAGAAGAAGGAGAAGAAGCAGAAGCAGAAAGAGAAGCAGAAACAGAAGGAGAATCAGAAATAGAAGCAGAAGAAGCCGAAGAAGCAGAAGCAGAACCTGAAGCGGAAGGAGAAGCAGAAGAAGCAGAATCTGGAGAAGAAGAAGGAGAACCAGAAGGAGAAGCAGAAGCAGAAAGAGAAGCAAAAGCAGAAGGAGAAGCAGAAGAAACAGAAGAAGCAGAAGCAGTAGCAGAAGAAGCTGAAGATGGCGAAGCAGAAAGAGAAGCAGAAGGAATAGCAGAAGAACGCGAAGGAGAAGGAGAAACAGAAGGAGAAGAAGAAGGAGAAACAGAAGGAGAATCAGGAAAGGCAGAAGAAGCAGAATCAGACGGAGAAGCAGAAGAAGGAGAAGGAGAAGCAGAAGCAGAAGAAGAAGCAGACGAAAAGCACAAGCAGAAGGAGATGCAGAAGGAGAAGCAGAAGGAGAGAAGAAGTAGAAGAAGCAGAATCAGAAGAAGCAGAAGCAGAAGCAGAAGTAGAAAGAGAAGCCGACGAAGAGAAGCAGAACGAGAAGCAGGAGAAGCAGAAGAAGCAGAAGCGGGAGAACCAGAAGAAGAAGAAACAGAAGAAGGAGAAGGAGCAGAAGCAGAAGGAGAAGGAAAAGCAGAAGGACAAGCAGGAAAAGCAGAAGAAGCAGAAGCAGGAGAAGCAGAAGCAGAAGAAACAGGAGAAGGACAAGAAGCAGAAGCAGAAGGAGAAGCAGAAACAGAAGGAGAAGCAGAAAGAGGAGGGGAAGCAGAAGAAGCAGAAGCAGGAGAAGCAGAAGCATAAGAATCCGAAGAAGCAGAAGCAAAACCTGAAGCAAAAGCGGAAGCAGGAGAAGCAGAAGAAGCAGAACCTGGAGAAGCTGAATGAGAAGCTGAAGGAGAAGCAGAAGCTGAAAGAGAATCAAAACAGAAGGAGACGCAGAAGAAACAGAAGAAGCAGTAGCAGTTGCAGCAGAAGCAGAAGGAGAAGCAGAAAGAATAGCAGAAGAACGAGAAGGAGAAGGAGAAACAGAAGGAGAAGCAGAAGGAGAATCAGAAGGAGAAGCAGAAGAAGCAGAAGGAGAAACAGAAGCAGAAGGAGAAGCAGAAGGAGAAACAGAAGCAGAAGAAGCAGCAGAAGGAGAAGCAGAAGCAGAAGAAGATGCAGAAGGAGAAGCAGGAGAAGCAGAAGAAGCAGAAGCAGAAGGAGAAGTAGAAGTAGGAGAAGGAAGAGCCGCAGAAGAAATAGGAGAAGGAGAAGCAGAAGCAGAATGAGAAGCAGAAAGAGAAGCAGTAAAAGCAGAAGAAGCAGGAAAAGTAGAAGCAGAAGAAAGAGAAGAAGAAGAAGAAGAAGAAGAAGAAGAAGAAGAAGAAGAAGAAGAAGAAGAAGAAGAAGAAGAAGAAGAAGAAGAAGAAGAAGAAGGAGGAGGAGGAGGAGGATG
>NW_012291596.1:0-6739 GCF_000151885.1 Dipodomys ordii | reverse complement strand
TGTGTAAGCTGTATCGACGCTGTGTCCCACTGGGTCCCGCTGTTTTCTTCCTGTGTTCCCCGCTGTGTCTCGCTGTGTCCCCGCTGTATCGACGCTGTGTCCTCGCTGTGTCCCGCTGTGTCCCGCTGTGTCCTCGCTGTGTCCCCCGCTGTGTCCCGTTGTGTCCCAAGCTGTGTCCCCCGCTATGTCCCGCTGTGTCTACTGCTGTGTCCACGCTGCGTCCCGCTGTGTCTCGCTGTGTCCCGCTGTGTCCTCTCTGTGTCCCCCGCTGTGTTCCGCTGTGTCCCGCTCTGTCCCCATTGTGTCCCCCGCTGTGTCGCGCTGTGTCCCGCTGTGTCCCCCGCTGTGTCCGCTGCTGTGTCCTGCTGTGTTCCCCGCTGTGTCACCAATGTGTCCCGCTGTGTCCTCGCTGTGTCCCGCTGTGTCTCACTGTGCCCCCACTCTGTCCCGTTGTGTCCACAGCTGGGTACCACGCTGTGTAACACTGTGTCCCCGCTGTATCAACGCTGTGTCCTGCTGGGTCCCGCTGTGTCCTCGCTGTGTTCCCTGCTGTGTCCCACTGTGTCCTCAGCTGTGTCCCTCGCTGTGTCCCGCTGTGTCCTCGCTGGGTCCCCCGCTGTGTCACGCTGTGTCCCCCGCTGTGTCCCGCTATGTCCCGCTCGGTCCCTGCTGTGTCCCGCTGTGTCCCGCTGTGTCCCCGCTGTGTGCCCGCTGTGTCCCGCTGTGTACTCCGTTGTGTCCAGCTGTGTCACCGCTGTGTCTCGCTTTGGCCCCTCTCTGTCTCCGCTGTCCCCCGCTGTGTCCTCCGCTGTGTCCCGCTGTGTCCAGCTGTGTCCCCAGCTTTGTCCCGCTGAGTCCCCTCTTTGTTGCCGCTGTGTCCCGCTGTGTACCCCGCTGTGTCCCACTATGTTCCCGCAGTGTCTCCGCTGTGTACCGCTGTGTCCCGCTTTGTCCTCGCTGTGTCCCCCGCAGTGTCCCGTTGTGTCCCCAGCTGTGCACCCCGCTGTGTCCCGCTGTGTCCCCGTTGTAACGATGCTGGGTCCCGCTGGGTCCTGCTATGTCCTCCCTGTGTTCTCCGATGTGTCCCGTTGTGTCCCCAGCTGTGTACCTCGCTGTGTCCCGCTGTGTCCCCACTGTATCGACGCTGGATCCCGCTAGGTCCTGCTGTGTCCTCCCTGTGTCACCCGCTGTGTCCCGTTGTGTCCGCCACTGTGTCCCGCTGTGTCTACTGCTTTGTCCCCGCTGTGTCCCGCTGTGTCCCGCTGTGTCCTCGCTGTGTCCCACGCTGTGTTCTGCTGTGGCCTCACTTTTTTCCCCGCTTTGTCCCTCTGTGTACCCCTCTGTGTCCCCCGCTGTGTCCCGCTGTGTCCCCCGCTGTGTCCCTGCTGTGACCCGCTGTGTCCCGCTGTGTCCCGCTGTGTACTGCTGTGTCCCCCGCTGAGTCCCGCTGTGTCCCCCTGTGTCCCAATGTGTCCTCGCTCTTTCCCCCGCTGTGTACCGCTGTGTCCTTCCTGTGTCCCCCGCTGTGTCCCGCTGTGTCCCGCTGTGTCCCCCACTGTGTCCCCCGCTATGTCCCGCTGTGTCCCCCGCTGTGTCCCGCTCTGACCTTGCTGTGTCCCCCACTGTGTGCCGCTGTGTCCTCGCTGTGTCCCCCGCTGTGTCCCGCTGTGTCCTTTTGTGTCACGCTGTTTCCCCGCTGCGTCCCCGCTGTGTCCCTCTGTGTACCCCGCTGTGTCCAGCTTTGTCCCCGCTGTGTCTCGCTGTGTCCCACGCTCTGTCCCCCACTGTGTCCCGCTCTGTCCCCCTCTGTGTCCCGCTTTGTCCCCCGCTGTGTCCCACTGTGTCCCCGCAGGGTCACTGCTGTTTCCCGCTGTGTCCCGCTGTGTTCCGTGGTATCCCTCTTTGTCTCCCGCTGTGTCCCCCGCTGAGTCCCCGCTGTTTCACCGCTGTGTCCCGCTGTGTCCTCGCTGTGTTCCCCGCTGTCTCCCGCTCTGTCCCTAGCTGTATCTGACGCTTTGTCCCCGCTGTGTCCCACTGTGTCCAGCTGTGTCCTGCTGTGCCCCCACTGTGTCCCGTTGTGTCCACAGCTGTGTACCATGCTGTGTAACGCTGTGTGCCCGCTGTATCGACGCTGTGTCCCGCTGGGTCCCGCTGGGTCCTCGCTGGGTCCCCCGCTGGGTCCCGCTGGGTCCCCCGCTGTGTCCCGCTGGGTCCCACTGTGTCCTCGCTGTGTCCACCGCTGTGTCCCGTTGTGTCCCCAGCTGTGTCCCCCGCTATGTCCCGATGTGTCTACTGCTGTGTCCACGCTGTGTCCCGCTGTGTCCCGCTGTGTCCCCCGCTGTGTCCGCTGCTGTGTCCTGCTGTTTTCCCCACTGTTTCCCCACTGTGTCCCGCTGTGTCCTCGCTGTGTTCCCCGCTGTCTCCCGCTCTGTCCCTAGCTGTATCTGACGCTTTGTCCCCGCTGTGTCCCACTGTGTCCAGCTGTGTCCCGCTGTGCCCCCACTGTGTCCCGTTGTGTCCACAGCTGTGTACCATGCTGTGTAACGCTGTGTGCCCGCTGTATCGACGCTGTGTCCCGCTGGGTCCTCGCTGGGTCCTCGCTGGGTCCCCCGCTGGGTCCCGCTGGGTCCCCCGCTGTGTCCCGCTGGGTCCCACTGTGTCCTCGCTGTGTCCACCGCTGTGTCCCGTTGTGTCCCCAGCTGTGTCCCCCGCTATGTCCCGATGTGTCTACTGCTGTGTCCATGCTATGTCTTGCTGTGTCGCGCTGTGTCCCCCGCTGTGTCCGCTGCTGTGTCCTGCTGTTTTCCCCACTGTGTCACCAATGTGTCCCGCTGTGTCCTCGCTGTGTCCCGCTGTGTCTCGCTGTGCCCCCACTCTGTCCCGTTGTGTCCACAGCTGGGTACCACGCTGTGTAACCCTATGTCCCCGCTGTATCGACTCTGTGTCCCGCTGTGTTCCGCTGTGTCCCGCTGTGTCTCCACTGTGTCCCCAGCTGTGTCCCGCTGTGTCCCGCTGTGTACCCCGCTGTGTCCTGCTATGTTCCCGCAGTGTCTCCACTGTGTCCCGCTGTGTCCCGCTGTGTCCTCGCTGTGTCCCCAGCTGTGTACCCCACTCTGTCCCGCTGTGTCCCCCGCTGTGTCTCTGCTGTGTCCCCGCTGTGTCCCGCTTTGTCCTGCTGTGTACTGCTGTGTCCCCCGCTGTGTCCCGCTTTGTCCTGCTGTGTCAAGCTCTTTCCCCGCTGCATCCCCGCTGTGTCCCTCTGTGTACCCCGCTGTGTCCAGCTTTGTCCCCGCCGTGTCTCTCTGTGTCCCCCGCTGTGTCCCGCTGTGTCCCCCGCTGAGTCCCCACTGTGTCCCCGCTGTGTCCCGCTGTGTCCCCCGCTGTGTCCCGCGCTGTCCCGCTGTGTCCTTGCTGTGACCCGCTCTGTCCCCACTGTATCGACGCTGTGTCCCGCTGTGTTCCGCTGTGTCCTCGCTGTGTTCCCCGCTGTGTCCCGCTGTGTACCCCTCTGTGTGTCCCGCTGTGTCCCGCTGTGTCCCCTGCTCTGACCCGCTGTGTCCCGCTTTGTCCCCCACTGTGTCCCTGCTGTCTCCCCGGTGTGTCCCACTGTGTCCCGCTGTGTACTGCTGTGTCTCCCGCTGAGTTCCGCTGTGTCCCGCTGTGTCCCCAGTGTGTGCCCGCTGGGTCCCTCTGTGTACCCCGTTGTTTCCATCTGTGTCCCCGCTGTGTCCCGCTGTGTCCCCTGTCCCCTGCTGTCCCCCGCTGTGTCCCCCGCGGTGTCCCGCTGTGTCTCGCTGTGTCCCTGCTTTGTCCCGCTTTGCCCCTGCTGTCTCACCGTTCTGTCCCGCTGTGTCACACTGTGTCTCGTGTTGTCCCGCTTTTTCCCCCGCTGTGACCTCGCTATGTTTCCAGCTGTGTCCCGCTGTGTACCACTCTGTGTCCCACGCTGTGTCCCGCTGTGTACCCGCTGTGTCCCTCTATGTTCCCTCAGTGTCCCAGCTGTGTCCCACTGTGTCCTCGCAGTGTCCACTGCTGTGTCCCGTTTTGTCCCCAGCTGTGTACCCCGCTATGTCCCGCGGTGTCCCCGCTGTATCGACGCTGTGTCCTGCTGGGTCCAGCTGGGTCCCCCGATGGGTCCCTTTGTGTCCCCAGCTGTGTACTCCACTGTGTCCCGCTGTGTACCCCGCTGTGTCCCGCTATGCTCCCGCAGTGTCCCCGCTGTGTCCCGCTGTGTCCTCGCTGTGTCCCTGCTGTGTCCCGCTGTGTCCCGCTGTGTCCCGCTGTGTCCTCGATATGTCCCACGCTGTATTCCGCTGTGTCCCCCGCTGTGTCCCGCTGTGTCCCGCTGTGTCCTCGCTGTGTCCCTGCTGTGTCCCGCTGTGTCCCGCTGTGTCCCGCTGTGTCCTCGATATGTCCCACGCTGTATTCCGCTGTGTCCCCGGCTGTGTCCCGCTGTGTCCCGCTGTGACCCCCGCTGTGACCCGCTGTGTCCCGCTGTGTCCCCCGCTGTGTCCCCACTGTGTGCCCTCTGTGTCCCGCTGTGTACCCCGCTGTGTCCAGCAGTGTCCCCGCTGTGTCCCGCTTTGTCCCCTCTCTGTCCCCTGCTGTCCCCCGCTGTGTCCCCCGCTGTGTTCCCACTGTGTCCCGCTGTGTCGCCCGCTTTGTCCCGCTGGGCCCCTGCAGTGTCCCCGTTGTGTCCTACTGTGTCACACTGTGTCCCGTGTTGTCCTGCTTTGGCCCCCGCTGTGACCTCGCTGTGTTTCTCGCTGTGTCCCGCTGTGTACCCTTCTGTGTCTCCCACTGTGTCCCGCTGTGTACCCTGCTGTGTCCAGCTGTGTCCTCGCTGTGTCCCCCGCTGTCTCCTGCTTTTTCCCATGCTGTGTCCCGCTGTGACCCGCTGTGTCCTCGCTGTGTCCCCCGCTGTGTCCCGCTGTGTCCCCGCTGTGTCCACTGCTGTGTCCCGCTGTGTACCCCGCTGTGTCCCGCTATGTCCCTGCAGTGTCCCCGCTGTGTCCCGCTGTGTCCCACTGTGTCCCGTGGTGTCCCATTTTGTCCCCCGCTGTGTCCCCTGGTGAGTCCCTGCTGTGTCCCGCTGTGTCCCCCACTGGTTCCCGCTGTGTCTACTGCTGTGTCCCCGCTGTATCCCGCTGTGTCCTCGCTGTGTCCCCCGCTGTGTCCCGCTGTGTCCCCTGCTCTGTCCCTGCTGTGTCCCCGCTGTGTCCCGGTGTGTCCCGCTGTGTACTGCTGTGCCCCACTGAGTCCCGATGTGTCCCCGCTGTGTCCCAATGTGTCCTCGCTATGTCCCCCGCTGTCTCCGGCTGTGTCCTCCCTGTGTCCCCCGCTGTGTCCCGCTGTGTCCCTCTGTGTCCCCTGCTGTGTCCCCCGCTATGTCTCGCTGTGTCCCCCGCTGTGTCCCACTGTGTCCTTGCTGTGTCCCCCGTTCTGTGCCGCTGTGTCCTCGCTGTGTCCCCGGCTGTTTCCCGCTGTGTCCTGCTGTGTCACGCTGTTTCCCCACTGTGTCCCCGCTGTTTCCCTCTGTGTACCCCGCTGTGTCCAGCTTTGTCCCCGCTGTGTCTCGCTGTGTCGCACATTCTGTCCCCCACTGTGTCACGCTGTGTCCCCCAGTGTTTTGCATTGTGTCCCCCACTGTGTCCCGCTGTGTCCCCGCAGGTTCACCTCTGTTTCCCGCTGTGTCCTGCTGTGTTCCGTGGTGTCCTCGCTGTGTCCCCCTGCTGTGTCCCGTTGTGTCCCGCTGTGTCCTCGCTGTGTCCCCCTGCTGTGTCCTATTGTGTCCCGCTGTTTCACTGCTGTGTCCCACACTGTGTCCCGCTGTGTCCCCCACTGTGTCCCGCTGTGTCCCCGCAGGTTCACCTCTGTTTCCCGCTGTGTCCCTTTGTGTGCCGCTGTGTCTTCGCTGTGTCCCCGCTGTGTCCCGCTGTGTTCCGCTGTGTCACCGCAGGTTCACCTCTGTTTCCCGCTGTGTCCCGTTGTGTGCCGCTGTGTCCTTGCTGAGTCCCCTACTGTCTCCCTCTCTGTCCCGTGCTGTGTCTCACGCTTTGTCCCCGCTGTGTCCCACTGTGTACCGCTGTGTCCGGCTGTGCCCCCACTGTGTCCCGCTGTGTCCCCAGCTGCATCCCGCTGTGTCCCGCTTTGTCCCGCTGTGTCCCTGCTGTATCGACGCTGTCTCCTGCTGGGTTCCGCTGTGTCCTCGATGTGTTCCCCGCTGTGTCCCGCTGTGTCCCCAGCTGTGTCTCCCGCTGTGTCCCGCTTTGTCCTTGCTGGGTCCCCTGCTGTGTCCCGCTGTGACACCCGCTGTGTTCCGCTTTGTCCCGCTATGTCCCGCTGTGTCCCCGCTGTGTGCCCGCTGTGTCCCGTTGTGTACTCTGTTGTGTCCAGCTGTGTCACCATTGTGTCTCGCTTTGGCCCCTCTCTGTCTCCGCTGTCCCCCGCTGTGTCCCCCGCTGTGTCCCGCTGTGTCCCGCTGTGTCCCCCGCTTTGTCCCGCTGAGTCCCATCTGTGTCCCCGCTGTGTCCCGCTGTGTCCTCGCTGTGTCCATGGCTGTCTGCCACTTTGTCCCCGCTGTGTCCCTAGCTGTGTCCCGCTGTGTCCCGCTGTGTCCCCCGCTTTGTCCCGCTGAGTCCCATCTGTGTCGCCGCTGTGTCCCACGATGTTCCCGCAGTGTCCCCGCTGTGTCCCGCTGTGTCCCGCTGTGTCCTCGCTGTGTCCCCCGAGTGTACCG
>NW_012291595.1:0-2274 GCF_000151885.1 Dipodomys ordii | reverse complement strand
AGCTGTGTACCACACTTTGTAACGCTGTGTCCCCGCTGTATCGACGCTGTGTCCCGCTGTATCCCGCTGTGTCTTCGCTGTGTTCCCCGCTGTGTCCCGCTGTGTCCCCCACTGTGTCCCCCGCTGTGTCCTCGCTGTGTCCCCTGCTGTGTCCCGCTGTGTCCCACTGTGTCCCCGCTGAGTGCCTGCTGTGTCCCGCTGTGTCTCCCGCTTTGTCCCGCTGTGTTCCCCGCTGTGTCCCGCTGTGTAACACAGTGTCCCGTGGTGTCCCACTTTGTCCCACGCTGTGTCCCCCGCTGAGTCCCCTCTGTGTCGCCTCTGTGTCCCCCTGTGTCCTCGCTGTGTGCCCCGCTGTCTCCCGCTTTGTCTCCCGCTGTTTTCTGCTGTGTCCCGCTGTTTCCCCGCTCTGTCCCCAGCTGTGTCCCGCTGTGTCCCGCTGTGTTCCCCGCTGTGTCCCGCTGTATACCCCTCTGTGTCCCGTTGTGTACTGCCGTGTCCCCCGAAGAGTCCCGCTGTGTCCCCGCTGTGTCCCAAAGTGTCCTTGCTGTTTCCCCCACTGTGTCCCGTTGTGTCCCCCCTTTGTCCTGCTGTGTCCCGCTCTGTCCCCCGCTGTGTCCCCCCCTGTGTCCAGCTGTGTCCCCCGCTGTGTCCTGCTGTGTCCCCCGATGTGTCCCGCTGTGTCCTTGCTTTGTCCCCTGCTGTGTCCCGCTGAGTCCTCGCTGTGTCCCCCGCTGTGTCCCGCTGTTTCCCCGCTGTGTTCCGCTGTGTCCCGCTGTGTCCCGTTTGGTCCCTGCTGTGTCCCGCTGTGTCCACGCTGTGTGCCCGCTGTGTCCAGCTGTATACTCTGTTGTGTCCAGCTGTTTCACCGCTGAGTCTCTCTGTGTCCCCTCTCTGTCTCCGCTGTCCCCCGCTGTGTGCCCCGCTGTGTCCCGCTGTGTCCCACTGTGTCCCCTGCTTTGTCCCGCTGTGTCCCCGAGTGTCCCCGCTGTGTCCCGCTGTGTCACACTGTGTCCCATGGTGTCCTGCTTTGTCCCCCACTGTGTCCCCCGCTGAGTCCCCTCTGTGTCGCCGCTGTGTCTCACTTTGTTCTCTCTGTGTCCCACTGTGTACCCCTCTGTGTCCCCGGCTGTGTCCCACTGTGTCCCGTTGTGTCCCCAGCTGTGTACCCCGCTGTGTTCCGCTGTGTCCCCGCTGTATCAACGCTGTGTCCCCGCTGTGTCTGCTGTGTCCTCGATGTGTCCCACGCTGTGTTCTGCTGTGTCCCCGCTGTATCGACGCTGGGTCCTGGTGGGTCCCGCTGTGTCCTCCCTGTGTCCCCCGCTGTGTCCCGCTGTGTCCACCACTGTGTCCCGCTGTGTCTACTGCTTTGTCCCCGCTGTGTCCCGCTGTGTCCCGCTGTGTCCCGCTGTGTCCCACTGTGTACTGCTGTGTCCCCCGCTGAGTCCCGCTGTGTCCCCGCTGTGTCCCGCTGTGTCCCACTGTGTACTGCTGTGTCCCCCGCTGTGTCCCGCTGTGTCCCACTGTGTACTGCTGTGTCCCCCGCTGAGTCCCGCTGTGTCCCCACTGTGTCCCAATGTGTCCTCGCTCTGTCCCCCTCTGTGTACCACTGTTTCCTTCCTGTGTCCCCCGCTGTGTCCCACTGTGTCCCCCGCTGTGTCCCCCACTATGTCCCGCTGTGTCCCCCGTTGTGTCCCGCTCTGTCCTTGCTGTGTCCCCCACTGTGTGCCGCTGTGTCCTCGCTGTGTCACCCGCTGTGTCCCACTGTGTCCTTTTGTGTCACGCTGTTTCCCCGCAGTGTCCCTGCTGTGTCCCACTGTGTACCCCGCTGTGTCCAGCTTTGTTCCCACTGTGTCTCGCTGTGTTCCACGCTCTGTCCCACACTGTGTACCCCGCTGTGTCCAGCTTTGTCCCCGCTGTGTCCCATGCTCTGTCCCACACTGTGTCCCGCAGTGTCCCCCAGTGTGTCCCGCTGTTTCCCCCACTGTGTCCCGCTGTGTCCCCCAGTGTCCTTGCTGTGACCAGCTCTGTCCCCACTGTATCGACGCTGTGTCCCACTGTGTCCCGCTACGTCAGCACTGTGTTCCCCGCTGTGTCCCGCTGTGTACCCCTCTGTGTCCCCCGCTGTGTCCTGCTGTGTCCCCCGCTGTGACCCGCTGAGTCCCGCTGTGTCCCCCACTGTGTCCCTGCTGTCTCCCCGGTGTGTCCCACTGTGTCCCGCTCTGTACTGCTGTGTCTCCCGCTGAGTTTCGCTGTGTCCCCGCTGTGTCCCGCTGT
>NW_012291594.1:0-1414 GCF_000151885.1 Dipodomys ordii | reverse complement strand
CAGCTGTGTCTCGCTTTCGCCCCTCCCTGTCTCCGCTGTCCCCTGCTGTGTCCCCCGCTGTGTCCCGCTGTGTGCCGCTGTGTCCCCCACTTTGTCCCGCTGAGTCCCCTCTGTGTCACCGCTGTGTCCCGCTGTGTACCCCGCTGTGTCCCACTATGTTCCCGCAGTGTCCCTGCTGTGTACCGCTCTTTCCCCCTTTGTCCTCTCTGTGTCCCCGCTGTGTCCCGCTGTGTCCCGCTGTGTCCCCGCTGTGTGCCCGCTGTGTCCCGCTGTGTACCCCGCTGTGTCCAGCTGTGTCACCGCTGTGTCTCGCTATGGCCACTCTCTGTCTCCGCTGTCCCCCGCTGTGTCCCCCGCTGTGTCCCGCTGTGACCCGCTGTGTCCCCCGCTTTTTCCTGCTGTGTCCCGCAGTGTCCCCGCTGTGTCCCGCTGTGTAACACTGTGTCCCGTGGTGTCCCACTTTGTCCCACGTTGTGTCCCCCGCTGAGTCCCCTCTGTGTCGCCGCTGTGTCCCCCTGTGTCCTCGCTGTGTCCCCTGCTGTCTCCCGCTTTGTCTCACGCTGTGTTCCGCTGTGTCCCACTGTGTCCCCGCTGTGTCCCCAGCTGTGTCCAGCTGTGTACCCTGCTGTGTCCTGCTATGTTCCCGCAGTGTCCCCGCTGTTTCAAGCTGTGTCCCGCTGTGTCCTCGCTGTGTCCCCAGCTGTGTACCCCACTGTGTTCCGCGTGTCCCTGCTGTATCGACGCTGGGTCCCGCTGGGTACCGCTGTGTCATCCCTGTGTCCCCCGCTGTGTCCCGCTATGTCCCCCGCTGTGTCTCTGCTGTGTCCACGCTGTGTCCCGCTGTGTACTGCTGTGTCCCCCGCTGAGTCCTGCTGTGTCCCAATGTGTCCCAATGTGTCCTCGCTCTGTCCCCCGCTGTGTCCCGTTGTGTCCTCCCTGTGCCCCCGCTGTGTCCCGCTGTGTCCCCCGCTGTGTCCCACTCTATGTCACGCTGTGTCCCCCGCTGTGTCCCACTGTGTCCTTGCTGTGTCCCAGGCTTTGTGCCGCTGTGTCCTCGCTGTGTCCCCCGCTGTGTCCCGCTGTGTCCTGCTGTGTCACGCTGTTTCCCCGCTGCATCCCCGCTGTGTCCCTCTGTGTACCCCGCTGTGTCCAGCTTTGTCCCCGCTGTGTCTCGCTGTGTCCCACGCTCTGTCCCCCACTGTGTCCCGCTCTGTCCTCCTCTGTGTCCCGCTTTGTCCTCCGCTGTGTCCCACTGTGTCCTTGCAGGGTCACTGCTGTTTCCCGCTGTGTCCCGCTGTGTTCCGTGGTGTCCCTCTTTGTCTCCCGCTGTGTCCCCCGCTGAGTCCCTGCTGTTTCACCGCTGTGTCCCGCTGTGTCCTCGCTGTGTCCCCAACTGTCTCCCGCTCTGTCCCTC
>NW_012291593.1:0-1622 GCF_000151885.1 Dipodomys ordii | reverse complement strand
CAGTCCCCAGCTGTGTCCCCCGCTATGTCCCGATGTGTCTACTGCTGTGTCCATGCTATGTCTTGCTGTGTTGCGCTGTGTCCCCCGCTGTGTCCGCTGCTGTGTCCTGCTGTTTTCCCCGCTGTGTCACTAATGTGTCCCGCTGTGTCCTCGCTGTGTCCCGCTGTGTCTCGCTGTGCCCCCACTCTGTCCCGTTGTGTCCACAGCTGGGTACCACGCTGTGAAACCCTGTGTCCCCGCTGTATCGACTCTGTGTCCTGCTGGGTCCCGTTGTGTCCTCGCTGTGTTCCCCGCTGTGTCCCTCTGTGTCCCCAGCTGTGTCCCCCGCTGTGTCCCGCTGTGTCCTCGCTGGGTCCCCCGCTGTGTCCCGCTGTGTCCCATGCTGTGTTTCGCTGTGTCCCGCTATGTCCAGCTCGGTCCATGCTGTGTCCCGCTGTGTGCCCGCTGTGTCCCACTGTGTACTCTGTTGTGTCCAGCTGTATCACCGCTGTGTCTCGCTTTCGCCCCTCCCTGTCTCCGCTGTCCCCTGCTGTGTCCCCCGCTGTGTCCCGCTGTGTGCCGCTGTGTCCCCCACTTTGTCCCGCTGAGTCCCCTCTGTGTCACCGCTGTGTCCCGCTGTGTACCCCGCTGTGTCCCACTATGTTCCCGCAGTGTCCCTGCTGTGTACCGCTCTTTCCCCCTTTCCCCCGCTGTGTACTGCTGTGTCCATCCTGTGTCCCCCGCTGTGTCCCGCTGTGTCCCGCTCTGTCCCCTGCTATGTCCTGCTGTGTCCCCCGCTGTTTCCCGCTCTATCCTTGCTGTGTCCCCCACTGTGTGCCGCTGTGTCCTCGCTGTGTCCCCCGCTGTGTCCCGCTGTGTCCCGCTGTGTCCCCCGCTTTTTCCTGCTGTGTCCCGCAGTGTTCCCGCTGTGTCCCGCTGTGTAACACTGTGTCCCGTGGTGTCCCACTTTGTCCCACACTGTGTCCCCCGCTGAGTCCCCTCTGTGTCGCCTCTGTGTCCCCCTGTGTCCTCGCTGTGTGCCCCGCTGTCTCCCGCTTTGTCTCCCGCTGTTTTCCGCTGTGTCCCGCTGTGTCCCCGCTGTGTCCCCAGCTGTGTCCCGCTGTGTCCCGCTGTGTACCCCGCTGTGTCCTGCTATGTTCCCGCAGTGATCCCGATGTGTCCCGCTGTGTCCTCGCTGTGTCCCCAGCTGTGTACCCCACTCTGTCCCGCTGTGTCCCCCGATGTGTCTCTGCTGTGTCCCCGCTGTGTCCCGCTTTGTCCTGCTGTGTACTGCTGTGTCCCCCGCTGTGTCCCGCTGTGTCCTGCTGTGTCACGCTGTTTCCCCGCTGCGTCCCCGCTGTATCCCTCTGGGTACCCCGCTGTGTCCAGCTTTGTCCCTGCTGTGTCTCGCTGTGTCCCACGCTCTGTCCCCCTCTGTTTCCCGCTCTGTCCCCCTCTGTGTCCCGCTGTGTCACCAGCTGTGTCCCACTGTGTCCCCGCAGGGTCACTGCTGTTTCCCGCTGTGTCCCGCTGTGTTCCGTGGTGTCCCTCTTTGTCTCCCGCTGTGTCCCCCGCTGAGTCCCCGCTGTGTCCCGCTGTGTCCTCGCTGTGTCCCCCGCTGTCTCCCGCTCTGTCCCCCGCTG
>NW_012291592.1:0-5978 GCF_000151885.1 Dipodomys ordii | reverse complement strand
TTTGTCCTCGCTGTGTCCCCCACTGTGACCTGCTGTGTCCTCACTGTGTCCCCAACTGGGTCCCGGTGGGTCCTGCTGTGTCCTCGCTGTGTCCACCGCTGTGTCCCGTTGTGTCCCCAGCTGTGTCCCCCGCTATGTCCCGATGTGTCTACTGCTGTGTCCATGCTATGTCTTGCTGTGTCGCGCTGTGTCCGCTGCTGTGTCCTGCTGTTTTCCCCGCTGTGTCACCAATGTGTCTTGCTGTGTCCTCGCGGTGTCCCGCTGTGTCTCGCTGTGCCCCCACTCTGTCCCGTTGTGTCCACAGCTGGGTACCACGCTGTGTAACCCTGTGTCCCCGCTGTATCGACTCTGTGTCCTGCTGGGTGCCGTTGTGTCCTCGCTGTGTTCCCCGCTGTGTCCCTCTGTGTCCCCAGCTGTGTCCCCCGCTGTGTCCCGCTGTGTCCTCGCTGGGTCCCCCGCTGTGTCCCGCTGTGTCCCACGCTGTGTTTCGCTGTGTCCCGCTATGTCCAGCTCGGTCCCTGCTGTGTCCCGCTGTGTGCCCGCTGTGTCCCGCTGTGTACTCCGTTGTGTCCAGCTGTATCACCGCTGTGTCTCGCTTTTGCCCCTCTCTGTCTCCGCTGTCCCCTGCTGTGTCCCCCGCTGTGTCCCGCTGTGTGCCGCTGTGTCCCCCTCTTTGTCCCGCTGAGTCCCCTCTGTGTCACCGCTGTGTCCCGCTGTGTACCCCGCTGTGTCCCACTATGTTCCCGCAGTGTCCCCGCTGTGTACCGCTCTTTCCCGCTTTGTCCTCTCTGTGTCCCCCGCAGTGTCCCGTTGTGTCCCTAGCTGTGGACCCCGGTGTGTCCCGCTGTGTCCCCGCTGTAACGACGCTGGGTCTCGCTGGGTCCCGCTATGTCCTCCCTGTGTTCCCCGCTGTGTCCCGTTGTGTCCCCAGCTGTGTACCTCGCTGTGTCCCGCTGTGTCCCAGCAGTATCGACGCTGGGTCCCGCTGTGTCCCGCTGTGTCCTCCCTGTGTCCCACGCTGTGTCCCCCTGTGTCCGCCACTGTGTCCCGCTGTGTCTACTGCTTTGTCCCCGCTGTGTCCCGCTGTGTCCCGCTGTGTCCTCGCTGTGTCCCATGCTGTGTTCGGCTGTGGCCTCACTTTTTTCCCCGCTGTGTCCCGCTGTGTATCCCTCTGTGTCCCCCCGCTGTGTCCCGCTGTGTCCCCCGCTGTGTCCTCGCTGTGTCCCCTGCTGTGTCCCGCTGTGTCCTCACTGGGTCCCCCACTGTGTCCCGCTGTGTCCCCCGCTGTGTCCTGCTGTGTCCGCTGTGTCCCCGCTGTGTGCCTGCTGTGTCCCGCTGTGTCTCCACTTTGTCCCGCTGTGTCCCACTGTGTCCCCGCTGTGTCCCGCTGTGTCCCGCTGTGTCCCCGCTGTGTGCCCACTGTGTCCCGCTGTGTACCCCGCTGTGTCCAGCTGTGTCACCGCTGTGTCTCGCTGTGGCCACTCTCTGTCTCCGCTGTCCCCCGCTGTGTCCCCCGCTGTGTCCCGCTGTGACCCGCTGTGTCCCCCGCTTTTTCCTGCTGTGTCCCGCAGTGTCCCCGCTGTGTCCCGCTGTGTAACACTGTGTCCCGTGGTGTCCCACTTTGTCCCACGTTGTGTCCCCCGCTGAGTCCCCTCTGTGTCGCCGCTGTGTCCCCCTGTGTCCTCGCTGTGTCCCTTGCTGTCTCCCGCTTTGTCTCACGCTGTGTTCCACTGTGTCCCACTGTGTCCCCGCTGTGTCCCCAGCTGTGTCCAGCTGTGTCCTGCTGTGTCACGCTGTTTCCCCGCTGCATCCCCGCTGTATCCCCGCTGTGTCCCTCTGTGTACCCCGCTGTGTCCAGCTTTGTCCCCGCTGTGTCTCGCTGTGTCCCACGCTCTGTCCCCCACTGTGTCCCGCTCTGTCCTCCTCTGTGTCCCGCTTTGTCCCCCGCTGTGTCCCACTGTGTCCTTGCAGGGTCACTGCTGTTTCCTGCTGTGTCCCGCTGTGTTCCGTGGTGTCCCTCTTTGTCTCCCGCTGTGTCCCCCGCTGAGTCCCTGCTGTTTCACCGCTGTGTCCCGCTGTGTCCTCGCTGTGTCCCACACTGTCTCCCGCTCTGTCCCTCTCTGTGTCTCACGCTTTGTCAACGCTGTGTCCCACTGTGTCCCGCTGTGTCCCGCTGTGCTCCCACTGTGTCCCGTTGTGTCCACAGCTGAGTACCACGCTGTGTAACGCTGTGTGCCCGCTGTATCGACGCTGTGTCCCGCTGTGTCCCGCTGTGTCCTCGCTGTGTTCCCCGCTGTGTCCCGCTGTGTCCCCCGCTTTCTTCTCGCTGTGTCCCCCACTGTGTCCTGCTGTGTCCTCGCTGTGTCCCCCGCTGGGTCCCGGTGGGTCCTGCTGTGTCCTCGCTGTGTCCACCGCTGTGTCCTGTTGTGTCCCCAGCTGTGTCCCCCGCTATGTCCCGATGTGTCTACTGCTGTGTCCATGCTATGTCTTGCTGTGTCGCGCTGTGTCCCCCGCTGTGTCTGCTGCTGTGTCCTGCTGTTTTCCCCGCTGTGTCACCAATGTGTCCCGCTGTGTCCTCGCTGTGTCCCGCTGTGTCTCGCTGTGCCCCCACTCTGTTCCGTTGTGTCCACAGCTGGGTACCACGCTGTGTAACCCTGTGTCCCCGCTGTATCGACTCTGTGTCCTGCTGGGTCCCGTTGTGTCCTCGCTGTGTTCCCCGCTGTGTCCCTCTGTGTCCCCAGCTGTGTCCCCCGCTGTGTCCCGCTGTGTCCTCGCTGGGTCCCCCGCTGAGTCCCGCTGTGCCCACGCTGTGTTTCGCTGTGTCCCGCTATGTCCAGCTCGGTCCCTGCTGTGTCCCGCTGTGTGCCCGCTGTGTGTCCCGCTGTGTACTCCGTTGTGTCCAGCTGTATCACCACTGTGTCTCGCTTTCGCCCCTCTCTGTCTCCGCTGTCCCCTGCTGTGTCCCCCGCTGTGTCCCGCTGTGTGCCGCTGTGTCCCCCACTTTGTCCCGCTGAGTCCCCTCTGTGTCACCGCTGTGTCCCGCTGTGTACCCCGCTGTGTCCCATTATGTTCCCGCAGTGTCCCCGCTGTGTACCGCTCTTTCCCGCTTTGTCCTCTCTGTGTCCCCCGCAGTGTCCCGTTGTGTCCCCAGCTGTGGACCCCGGTGTGTCCCGCTGTGTCTCCGCTGTAACGACGCTGGGTCCCGCTGGGTCCCGCTATGTCCTCCCTGTGTTGCCCGCTGTGTCCCGTTGTGTCCCCAGGTGTGTAGCTCGCTGTGTCCCGCTGTGTCCCAGCAGTATCGACGCTGGGTCCCGCTGGGTCCCGCTGTGTCCTCCCTGTGTCCCACGCTGTGTCCCGCTGTGTCCGCCACTGTGTCCCGCTGTGTCTACTGCTTTGTCCCCGCTGTGTCCCACTGTGTCCCGCTGTGTCCTCGCTGTGTCCCACGCTGTGTTCTGCTGTGGCCTCACTTTTTTCCCCGCTGTGTCCCGCTGTGTACCCCTCTGTGTCCCCCCACTGTGTCCCGCTGTGTCCCCCGCTGTGTCCCTGCTGTGTCCCCGCTCTGTCCCGCTGTGTCCCGCTGTGTACTGCTGTGTCCCCCGCTGAGTCCCACTGTGTCCCAATGTGTCCTCGCTCTGTCCCCCTCTGTGTACCGCTGTGTCCTTCCTGTGTCCCCCGCTGTGTCCCGCTGTGTCCCGCTCTGTCCTTGCTGTGTCCCCCACTGTGTGCAGCTGTGTCCTCGCTGTGTCCCCCGCTGTGTCTCGCTGTGTCCTTTTGTGTCACGCTGTTTCCCCGCTGTGTCCCTGCTGTGTCCCTCTGTGTACCCCGCTGTGTCCAGCTTTGTCCCCGCCGTGTCTCGCTGTGTCCCCCGCTGTGTCCTGCTGTGTCCTCCGCTGAGTCCCCGCTGTGTCCCTGCTGTGTCCCGCTGTGTCCCGCTGTGTCCTTGCTGTGACCCGCTCTGTCCCCACTGTATCGACGCTGTGTCCCGCTGTGTTCCGCTGTGTCCTCGCTGTGTTCCCCGCTTTGTCCCGCTGTGTACCCCTCTGTGTCTCCCGCTGTGTCCCGCTGTGTCCCCCTCTGTGACCCGCTGTGTCCCGCTGTGTCCCCCACTGTGTCCCTGCTGTCTCCCCGGTGTGTCCCACTGTGTCCCGCTGTGTACTACTGTGTCTCCCGCTGAGTTCCGCTGTGTCCCGCTGTGTCCCCAGTGTGTGCCCGCTGTGTCCCTCTGTGTACCCCGCTGTGTCCAGCTGTGTCCCCACTGTGTCCCGCTGTGTCCCCTGTCCCTTGCTGTCCCCCGCTGTGTCCCCCGCAGTGTCCTGCTGTGTCTCGCTGTGTCACTGCTTTGTCCTGCTTTGCCCCTGCTGTGTCACCGTTCTGTCCCGCTGTGTCACACTGTGTCCCGTGTTGTCAGGCTTTTTCCCCCGCTGTGACCTCGCTATGTTTCCAGCTGTGTCCCGCTGTGTACCACTCTGTGTCCCCCGCTGTGTCCCGCTGTGTACCCGCTGTGTCCCTCTATGTTCCCTCAGTGTCCCAGCTGTGTCCCGCTGTGTCCTCGCTGTGTCCACCGCTGTGTCCCGTTGTGTCCCCAGCTGTGTACCCCGCTATGTCCCGCGGTGTCCCCGCTGTATCGACGCTGTGTCCTGCTGGGTCCCGCTGTGTCCCCCGATGTGTCCCTTTGTGTCCCCAGCTGTGTACTCCGCTGTGTCCCGCTGTGTACCCCGCTGTGTACTCCGCTGTGTCGCGCTGTGTACCCCGCTGTGTCTCGCTATGTTCCCGCAGTGTCCCCACTGTGTCCCGCTGTGTCCTCGCTGTGTCCCCTCTGTGTCCCTGCTGTGTCCCTGCTGTGTCCCGCTGTGTCCCGCTGTGTCCCGCTGTGTCCTCGATATGTCCCACGCTGTGTCCCGCTGTGTCCCCCGCTGTGTCCCGCTGTGTCCCCCGCTGTGACCCGCTGTGTCCCGCTGTGTCCCCCGCTGTGTCCCCACTGTGTGCCCTCTGTGTCCCGCTGTGTACCCCGCTGTGTCCAGCAGTGTCCCCGCTGTGTCCCGCTTTGTCCCCTCTCTGTCCCCTGCTGTCCCCTGCTGTCCCCCGCTGTGTCCCCCGCTGTGTTCCCACTGTGTCCCGCTGTGTCGCCCACTTTGTCCCGCTGGGCCCCTGCAGTGTCCCCGCTGTGTCCTACTGTGTCACACTGTGTCCCGTGTTGTCCTGCTTTGGCCCCCGCTGTGACCTCGCTGTGTTTCTCGCTGTGTCCCGCTGTGTACCCTTCTGTGTCTCCCGCTGTGTCCCGCTGTGTACCCTGCTGTGTCCAGCAGTGTCCTCGCTGTGTCCCCCGCTGTCTCCTGCTTTGTCCCACGCTGTGTCCCGCTGTGACCCGCTGTGTCCTCGCTGTGTCCCCCACTGTGTCCCGCTGTGTCCCCGCTGTGTCCACTGCTGTGTCCCGCTGTGTACCCCGCTGTGTCCCGCTATGTCCGTGCAGTGTCCCCGCTGTGTCCCGCTGTGTCCCACTGTGTCCCGTGGTGTCCCAGTTTGTCCCCCGCTGTGTCCCCTGGTGAGTCCCCGCTGTGTCCCGCTGTGTCCCCCACTGATTCCCGCTGTGTCTACTGCTGTGTCCCCGGTGTTTCCCGCTGTGTCCCGCTGTGTCCTCACTGTGTCCCACGCTGTGTTCCGCTGGGTCCTCGCTGGGTCCCAAGATGTGTCCCGTTGTGTCCCCAGCTGTGTCCCCGCTTTGTCCAGCTGTGTTTCCGCTGTGTCCCTGCTGTGTCCCCACTGTGTCCTGCTGTATACTGCTGTGTCCCCCGCTGAGTCCCGCTGTGTCCCCGCTGTGTCCCGCTGTGTCGCCCATGTGTCCTGCGCTGTGTCCCACTGTGTCCCGCTGTGTCCCCCACTGTTTCCCCTGCTGTGTCCGGCTGTGTCCCCCGCTGTGTCCCGCTGTGTCCACTGCTGTGTCCCCGCTGTGTCCCACTTTTTCCACGGCAGTGTCCCGC
>NW_012291591.1:0-5236 GCF_000151885.1 Dipodomys ordii | reverse complement strand
CCTCTGTGTACCCCGCTGTGTCCAGTTTTCTCTCCGCTGTGTCTCGCTGTGTCCCACGCTCTGTCCCACACTGTGTCCCGCCTTGTCCCGCGCTGTGTCCCGCTGTGTCCCCCACTGTGTCCCGCTGTGTCACCCACTTTGTCCCCGCTGTGTAACCGCTGTGTCCCATTGTTTCCTCGCTGTGTCCCCTGCTGTCACCCTCTCTGTCCCCTGCTGTGTCTCACGCTTTTTCCCCGCTGTGTCCCACTGTGTCCCGCTGTGTCCGGCTGTGCCCCCACTGTGTCCCGTTGAGTCCACAGCTGTGTACTACACTGTGTAACGCTGTGTCCCCGCTGTATCGACGCTGGGTCCCGCTGTGTCCCGCTGTGTCCTCGCAGTGTTCCCCGCTGTGTCCCGCTGTGTCCCCCGCTGTGTGCCCCGCTGTGTCCTCGCTGTGTACCCTGCTGTGTCCCGCTGTGTCCTCACTGGGTCCCCCACTGTGTCCCGCTTTGTCCCCCGCTGTGTCCCGCTGTGTCCCACTGTGTCCCCGCTGTGTGCCTGCTGTGTCCCGCTGTGTCTCCCGCTTTGTCCCGCTGTGTCCCCGCTGTGTCCCGCTGTGTCCCGCTGTGTCCCCGCTGTGTGCCCGCTGTGTCCTGCTGTGTACCCGGCTGTGTCCAGCTGTGTCACCGCTGTGTCTCGCTGTGGCCACTCTCTGTCTCCGCTGTCCCCCGCTGGGTCCCCCGCTGTGGCCCGCTGTGTCCCGCTGTGTCCCCTGCTTTTTCCTGCTGTGTCCCGCAGTGTCCCCGCTGTGTCCTGCTGTGTAACACTGTGTCCCGTGGTGTCCCACTTTGTCCCACGCTGTGTCCCCCGCTGAGTCCTCTCTGTGTCGCCTCTGTGTCCCCCTGTGTCCCCGCTGTGTGCCCCGCTGTCTCCCGCTTTGTCTCCCGCTGTGTTCCGCTGTGTCCCGCTGTGTCCCGCTGTGTCTCCCGCTGATTCCCGCTGTGTCCCAGATGTGTCCCGCTGAGTCCTCGCTGTGTCCCCTGCTGTTTCCCGCTTTGTTCCCCCTGTGTCCCCCGCTGTGTCCCGCTGTGTCCCCTGCTGTGTCCCCGAGGTGTCCCGCTGTGTCCCGCTGTGTCCCGCTGTGACCGTGTTGAGTCCCGCTGTGTCCCCGCTGTGTCCCGCTTTGTCATCGCTGTGTCCCCCGCTGTGTCCCGCATTGTCCCACCGTGTTCCCCACTGTGTCCCGCTTGTCCCCCTCTGTGTCCCGCTGTGTCCCCTGCTGTGTCCCAACTGTGTCCTGCTGTGTTCCGCTGTGTCACGCTGTGTCCTCGCTGTGTCTCCCGCAGTGTCCCGCAGTGTCCCCCCTGTGTCCCCCGCTGTGTCCCGCTGGGTCCCTCTGTGTCCCCTGCTGTGTACCCTGCTCTGTCCCACTGTGTCCCCCGCTGTGTCCCGCTGTGTCCCGCTGTGTACTGCTGTGTCCCCCGCTGAGTCCCGCTGTGTCCCCGCTGTGTCCCAATGTGTCCTCGCTGTGTCCCCCGCTGTGTCCCACTGTGTCCCCTCTGTGTCCCCCGATGTGTCCACTGCTGTGTCCACCGCTCTGTCCCCACTGTGTCCCATTGTGCCCGCTGTGTCCCCGCTGTGTGCCCGCTGTGTCCGGCTGTATACCCTGCTGTGTCCAGCTGTGTCACCCCTGTGTCACGCTGTGTCCCCTCTCTGTTCCCCGCTGTCCCCTGCTGTGTCCCCCGCTATGTCCCGTTATGTCCCGCTGTGTCCCCTGCTTTGTCCCGCTGTGTCCCCGCAGTGTCCCCGCTGTGTCCCGCTGTGTCACACTGTGTCCCGTGGTGTTCCGCTTTGTCCCCTGCTGTGTCTCCCGCTGAGTCCCACTTTGTCCCCGTTGTGTCCTGGTGTGTCCCCCGCTCTGTCCCCTGCTGTGTCCTGCTGTGCCCCCGCTGTTGCCCGCTGTATGCCCGCATTGTCCCCGCTGTGTCTGCTGTGTCCCGCTGTGTTCCGTGGTGTCCCGTTTGTCCCCCACTGTGTCCCCGCTGAGTCCCCGCTGTGTCCCCGCTGTGTCCCGCTGTGTCCTTGCTGTGTCCCCCGCTGTGTCCTGCTCTGTTCCCCGCTGTGTCTCCCGCTTTGTCCCCGCTGTGACACGCTGTGTCCCCCCAGTGTTCCCCGCTGAGTTCCGCTGTGTCCCCCGCTGTGTCCATCGCTGTGTCCTGCTGTGTCGTCGTTGTGTCCCCCGCTGTGTCCCGCTGTGTCCCCGCTGTGACCCGCTGTGTCCTCGCTGTGTCCCCCGCTGTCTCCCGCGTTGTCCCACGCTGTGTTTTGCTGTGTCCTCGCTGTGTCCCACGCTGTGTACCACTGTGTCACCACTGTGTCCCCTGCTGTGTGCCGCTGTGTTCCGCTGTGTCCCCCGCTGTGTTCCCCGTTGTGTCCCGCTGTGTCCCCGGCTGTGTCCCGCTGTGTCCTCGCTGTGTCCTGCTGTGTCCTCGCTGTGTCCCCCGCTGTGTCCTGCTCTGTTCCCCGCTGTGTCTCCCGCTTTGTCCCCGCTGTGCCCCGCTGTGTCCCGCTGTGTCCCAGTGTGTCCCTCTATGTCCCCCACTGTGTCCCCTTGTGTCCCCAGCTGTGTACCCCGCTGTGTCCTGCTGTGTCCCCGCTGTATCGACGCTGTGTCCCGCTGGGTCCCGCTGTGTCCCCTCAGTGTACCCCGCTGTGTCCCACTGTATCCCCCGCTGTGTCCCTCGCTGTGTTCCGCTGTGTCCCCCACTTTGTCCCGCTGTGTCGTCCCTGTGTCCCCTGCTGTGTCCTGCTATGTCCCCCGGTGTGTCCCGCTGTGTCCCCTGCTGTGTCCCTCGCTGTGTCCCTGCTGTGCCCCGCTGTGTCCCGCTGTGTCCCGCTGTGTCCCTCTGTGTCCCATGCTGTGTCCCTGCTGTGTCCCACTGTGTCCCCTGCTGTGTCCCTGCTGTGTCCGCGCTGTGTGCCCGCTGTGTCCCGCTTTGTACCCCGCTGTGTCCAGCTGTGTCACTGCTGTGTTCCATTCTGTCCACTCTCTGTCCCCCGCTATCCCCTGCTGTGTCCCCCGCTGTGTCCCGCTGTGTCCCCCCACTTTGTCCCGCTGTGTTCCCGCAGTATCGCAACTGTGGCGCAATGTGTCACACTGTGTCCCGTGGTGTCCCGCTTTGTCCCCTGCTGTGTTCCCCGCTGAGTCCCGCTTTGTCCCCGTTGTGTCCCGCTGTATCCCGCTGTGTTCCGTGGTGTCCCGTTTGTCCCCCGCTGTGTCCCCCGCTGAGTCCCCTCTGTGTCCCCGCTGTGTCCCGCTGTGTCCTCGCTGTGTCCCCCGCTGTGTCCTGCTCTGTTCCCTGCTGTGTCTCCCGCTTTGTCCCCGCTGTGCCCCGCTGTGTCCCTCTGCGTCCCGTTGTGTCCCGCTATGTCCCCCACTGTGTCCCGTTGTGTCCCCAGCTGTGTACCCCGCTGTGTCCCCGCTCTATCGACGCTGTGTCCCTCGCTGTGTCCCGCTGTGTCACCTGCTTTGTCCCGCTGTGTCCTCCCTGTCTCCCCCGCTGTGTCCCGCTGTGTCCCCGGCTGTGTCCCGCTGTGTCCCCTGCTGTGTCACTGCTATGTCCCGCTGTGTTCCACTGTGTCCTGCTGTGTCCTTGCTGTGTCTCCCTCAGTGTCCCGCAGTGTCCTCGCTGTGTCCCCCACTGTGTCCTGCTTTGTCCACTGCTGTGTCCCGCTGTGTACCCCTCTGTGTCACCCGCTCTGTCCCTGCTGTGACCCGCTGTGTCCCGCTGTGTACTGCTATGTCCCCCGCTGAGTCCCGCTGTGTCCCCGTTGTGTCCCAATGTGTCTTCGCTGTGTCCCCCCTGTGTCCCGCTGTGTCCCCCCTGTGTCCCCCGCTGTGTCCCGCTGTGTCCCTCTGTGTCTCCTGCTGTGTCCCCTGCTCTGTCCCTCTGTGTCCACCGCTGTGTCCCTGCTGTGTCCCCGCTGTGTCCCGCTGTGTCCCGCTGTGTCCCCCGCTGTGTCCCTCTTTGTCCCCCCTGTGTCCCCCACTGTGTCCCGCTGTGTCCCCTGCTGTGTCCCCGCTGTGTCACACTGTGTTCCACTGGGTCCGGATGTGTCCTGGCTGTGTCTCCCACAGTGTTCCGCTGTGTCCTTGTTGTGTCCCCCGCTGTGTCCCGGTGAGTTCCCCTCTGTGTCCCGCTGTGTCCCCGCTGTGTGTCCTCTATGTCCCGCTGTGTACCCAGCTGTGTCCAGCTGTGTCACCGCTGTGTTCCGCTGTGTCCCCTCTCTGTCCCCCGCTATCCCCTCCTGTGTCCAATGCTGTCTCCCGCTGTGTCCCCCATTTTGTCCCGCTGTGTCCCCGCAGTGTCGCCGCTGTGTCCCGATGTGACACACTGTGACCCGTGGTGTCCCGCTTTGTCCCCCGCTCTGTCCCCCGCTGTGTCCCCCTCTGTTTCCCGCTGTGTCCTGCTGTGTCCCCCCTGTGTCCCGCTGTATCCCGCTGTATTCCGTGGTGTCCCGTTTGTCCCCCGCTGTGTCCCCCGCTGAGTCCCCGCTTTGTCCCCGCTGTGACCCGCGGTGTCCCGCTGTGTCCCGCTGTGTCCCGCTATGTCCCCCACTGTGTCCCGTTGTGTCCCCAGCTATGTACCCTGCTGTGTAGCGCTGTGTCCCCGCTGTATCGACGCTGTGTCCCGCTGGGTCCCGCTGTGTACTCTCTGTGTTCCACACTGTGTCCCGCTGTGTCGCCCGCAGTGTCCCTCGCTGTTTCCCGCTGTGTCCCCCGCTGTGTCCCTGCTGTGCCCCGCTGTGTCCCGCTGTGTACTTCTGTGTTCCCCTCTGAGTCCCGCTGTGTCCCCGCTGTTTCCCAATGTGTCCTCACTGTGTCCCCTGCTGTGTCCCGCTGTGTCCCCCCTGTGTCCCCTGCTGTGTCCTGCTCTGTCCCTCTGTGTCCCCTGCTGTGTCCCCTGCTCTGTCCCACTGTGTCCCCCGCTGTGTCCCTGCTGTGTCCCCGCTGTGTCCCGCTGTGTCCCGCTGTGTCCCCCGCTGAATCCCGCTGTGTCCCAGATGTGTCCCGCTGTGTCCTCGCTGTGTCCCCTGCTGTGTCCCCTTTGTCCCCCTGTGTCCCCCGCTGTTTCCCGCTGTGTCCCCCGCTGTGTCCCGCTCTGTCCCCTGCTGTGTCCCCGCTGTGTCCCGCTGTGTCCTGCTGTGTCCCACTGTGACCGTATTGAGTCCCGCTATATTCCCGCTGTGTCCCTTT
>NW_012291590.1:0-3793 GCF_000151885.1 Dipodomys ordii | reverse complement strand
TCAGTCCCCCGCTATGTCCCGCTGTGTCCCCGCAGTGTCCCCGCTGTGTCCCGCTGTGTCACACTGTGTCCCGTGGTGTTCCGCTTTGTCCCCTGCTGTGTCTCCCGCTGAGTCCCACTTTGTCCCCGTTGTGTCCTGGTGTGTCCCCCGCTCTGTCCCCTGCTGTGTCCTGCTGTGCCCCCGCTGTTGCCCGCTGTATGCCCGCATTGTCCCCGCTGTGTCTGCTGTGTCCCGCTGTGTTCCGTGGTGTCCCGTTTGCCCCCCACTGTGTCCCCGCTGAGTCCCCGCTGTGTCCCCGCTGTGTCCCGCTGTGTCCTCGCTGTGTCCCCCGCTGTGTCCTGCTCTGTTCCCCGCTGTGTCTCCCGCTTTGTCCCCGCTGTGACCCGCTGTGTCCCCCCAGTGTTCCCCGCTGAGTTCCGCTGTGTCCCCCGCTGTGTCCACCGCTGTGTCCTGCTGTGTCGTCGTTGTGTCCCCCGCTGTGTCCCGCTGTGTCCCCGCTGTGACCCGCTGTGTCCTCGCTGTGTCCCCCGCTGTCTCCCGCGTTGTCCCACGCTGTGTTTTGCTGTGTCCTCGCTGTGTCCCACGCTGTGTACCACTGTGTCACCACTGTGTCCCCTGCTGTGTGCCGCTGTGTTCCGCTGTGTCCCCCGCTGTGTTCCCCGTTGTGTCCCGCTGTGTCCCCGGCTGTGTCCCGCTGTGTCCTCGCTGTGTCCTGCTGTGTCCTCGCTGTGTCCCCCGCTGTGTCCTGCTCTGTTCCCTGCTGTGTCTCCTGCTTTGTCCCCGCTGTGCCCCGCTGTGTCCCGCTGTGTCCCAGTGTGTCCCTCTATGTCCCCCACTGTGTCCCCTTGTGTCCCCAGCTGTGTACCCCGGTGTGTCCCGCTGTGTCCCCGCTGTATCGACGCTGTGTCCCGCTGGGTCCCGCTGTGTCCCCTCAGTGTACCCCGCTGTGTCCCACTGTGTCCCCCGCTGTGTCCCTCGCTGTGTTCCGCTGTGTCCCCCACTGTGTCCCCCTGTGTCCTCCCTGTGTACCCTGCTGTGTCCTGCTATGTCCCCCAGTGTGTCCCGCTGTGTCCACTGCTGTGTACCTCGCTGTGTCACGCTGTGTCCCCGCTGTATCGACGCTGTGTCCCGCTGGGTCCCGCTGTGTCCTCGCAGTGTTCCCCGCTGTGTCCTCTCTGTGACCCCCAATATATCCCGCTGTATCCTCGATGGGTCCCCCGCTGTGTCCCGCTGTGTCACACTGTGTCCCATGGTGTCCTGCTGTGTCTTTGCTGTGTCCCCCGCTGTCCCCCACTTTGTCCCTAGCTGTGTCCCGCTGTGTCCCTGCTGTGTCCCTGCTGTGTCCGCGCTGTGTGCCCGCTGTGTCCCGCTTTGTACCCCGCTGTGTCCAGCTGTGACACCGCTGTGTTCCATTCTGTCCACTCTCTGTCCCCCGCTATCCCCTGCTGTGTCCCCTGCTGTGTCCCGCTGTGTCCCCCACTTTGTCCCGCTGTGTCCCCGCAGTATCGCCGCTGTGGCGCGATGTGTCACACTGTGTCCCGTGGTGTCCCGCTTTGTCCCCTGCTGTGTTCCCCGCTGAGTCCCGCTTTGTCCCCGTTGTGTCCCGCTGTATCCCGCTGTGTTCCGTGGTGTCCTGTTTGTCCCCCGCTGTGTCCCCCGCTGAGTCCCCGCTGTGTCCCCGCTGTGTCCCGCTGTGTCCTCGCTGTGTCCCCCGCTGTGTCCTGCTCTGTTCCCTGCTGTGTCTCCTGCTTTGTCCCCGCTGTACCCCGCTGTGTCCCGCTGCGTCCCGTTGTGTCCCGCTATGTCCCCCACTGTGTCCCGTTGTGTCCCGACGCTGTGTCCCTCGCTGTGTCCCGCTGTGTCACCCGCTTTGTCCCGATGTGCCCTCCCTGTCTCCCCCGCTGTGTCCCGCTGTGTCCTCCCTGTCTCCCCCGCTGTGTCCCGCTGTGTCCCCGGCTGTGTCCCGCTGTGTCCCCTGCTGTGTCACTGCTATGTCCCGCTGTGTTCCACTGTGTCCCGCTGTGTCCTTGCTGTGTCTCCCGCAGTGTCCCGCAGTGTCCTCGCTGTGTCCCCCACTGTGTCCTGCTTTGTCCACTGCTGTGTCCCGCTGTGTACCCCTCTGTGTCACCCGCTCTGTCCCTGCTGTGACCCGCTGTGTCCCGCTGTGTACTGCTATGTCCCCCGCTGAGTCCCGCTGTGTCCCCGTTGTGTCCCAATGTGTCTTCGCTGTGTCCCCCCTGTGTCCCGCTGTGTCCCCCCTATGTCCCCCGCTGTGTCCCGCTGTGTCCCTCTGTGTCTCCTGCTGTGTCCCCTGCTCTGTCCCTCTGTGTCCACCGCTGTGTCCCTGCTGTGTCCCCGCTGTGTCCCGCTGTGTCCCGCTGTGTCCCCCGCTGTGTCCCGCTTTGTCCCCCCTGTGTCCCCCACTGTGTCCCGCTGTGTCCCCTGCTGTGTCCCCGCTGTGTCACACTGTGTTCCACTGGGTCCGGATGTGTCCTGGCTGTGTCTCCCACAGTGTTCCGCTGTGTCCTTGTTGTGTCCCCCGCTGTGTCCCGGTGAGTTCCCCGCTGTGTCCCGCTGTGTCCCCGCTGTGTGTCCTCTATGTTCCGCTGTGTACCCAGCTGTGTCCAGCTGTGTCACCGCTGTGTTCCGCTGTGTCCCCTCTCTGTCCCCCGCTATCCCCTCCTGTGTCCAATGCTGTCTCCCGCTGTGTCCTGCTATGTCCCCCCTGTGTCCCGCTGTATCCCGCTGTATTCCGTGGTGTCCCGTTTGTCCCACGCTGTGTCCCCCGCTGAGTCCCCGCTTTGTCCCCGCTGTGACCCGCTGTGCCCCGCTGTGTCCCGCTGTGTCCCGCTATGTCCCCCAAAGTGTCCCGTTGTGTCACCAGCTATGTACCCTGCTGTGTCACGCTGTGTCCCCGCTGTATCGACGCTGTGTCCCGCTGGGTCCCGCTGTGTACTCTCTGTGTTCCACACTGTGTCCCGCTGTGTCGCCCGCAGTGTCCCTCGCTGTTTCCCGCTGTGTCCCCCGCTGTGTCCCTGCTGTGCCCCGCTTTGTCCCGCTGTGTACTGCTGTGTCCCCCTCTGAGTCCCGCTGTGTCCCCGCTGTTTCCCAATGTGTCCTCACTGTGTCCCCCGCTGTGTCCCGCTGTGTCCCCCCTGTGTCCCCTGCTGTGTCCCGCTCTGTCCCTCTGTGTCCCCTGCTGTGTCCCCTGCTCTGTCCCACTGTGTCCCCGCTGTCTCCCTGCTGTGTCCCCGCTGTGTCCCGCTGTGTCCCGCTGTGTCCCCCGCTGATTCCCGCTGTGTCCCAGATGTGTCCCGCTGTGTACTCGCTGTGTCCCCTGCTGTGTCCCCTTTGTCCCCCTGTGTCCCCCGCTGTGTCCCGCTGTGTCCCCCGCTGTGTCACGCTCTGTCCCCTGCTGTGTCCCCGCTGTGTCCCGCTGTGTCCTGCTGTGTCCCGCTGTGACCGTTTTGAGTCCCGCTATATCCCCGCTGTGTCCCGCTTTGTCATCGCTGTGTCCCCCACTGTGTCCCGCTGTGTCCCGCTGTGTCCCCCTCTGTGTCCCGCTGTGTCCCCTGCTGTGTCCCTGCTGTGTCCCGCTGTATTCCGCTGTGTCACGCTGTGTCCTCGCTGTGTCTCCCGCAGAGTCCCGCAGTGTCCTCGCTGTGTCCCTCACTGTCTCCCTGCTGTGTCCCCGCTGTGTCCCGCTCTGTCCTCCGCTGTGTCCCGCTGTGTCCTCTGCTGTGTCCCGCTGTGTCACTCTGTGTCCTGCTGTATCCCGCTGTGACCCCGCTGA
>NW_012291589.1:0-6362 GCF_000151885.1 Dipodomys ordii | reverse complement strand
ATAGGAGAAGCAGAAGGAGAAGCAGAAATATTATGAGAAGCAGAAAGAGAAGCAGTAGAAGCAGAAGCAGGAAAAGCAGAAGCAGACGAAAGAGAAGAAGAAGAAGAAGAAGAAGAAGAAGAAGAAGAAGAAGAAGAAGAAGAAGAAGAAGAAGAAGAAGAAGAAGAAGAAGAAGAAGAAGAAGAAGAAGAAGAAGAAGAAGAAGAAGAAGGAGAAGCATAAGGAGAAGCAGAAGAAGTAGAAGCAGGAGAAGCAGAAGCAGGAGAAGCAGAAGATAAAGAATAAGCAAAAGAAGCAGAAGCAGAAGCAGTGGGGGAAGCAGAAGAAGGAGAAGGAGAAGGAGCAGCAGAAGGAGAAGCAGAAGCAGAAAGAGAATCAGAAACAGAAGGAGAATAAGAAGGAGAAGCAGGAGAATCAGAAGAAGCAGAAGTAGAAGCACAAAGAGAAGGAGAAGAAGGAGAAGCAGAAGTAAAATCAGAAGAAACAGAAGATGAAGAAGCAGAAGAAACAGAAGCAAAAGAAACAGAAGAAGGAGAAGAGCAGAAGCAGAAGCAGAAGGAGAAGCAGAAGCAGAAGGAGAAGCAGAAAGAGAAGCAGGAGAAGCAGAAGAAGCAGGAGAAGCAGATGCAGAAGAAACAGGAGAAGCCGAAGAAGCAGAAGCAGAATCTGAAGCAGAAGGAGAAACAGAAGAAGCACAATCTGAAGCAGAAGCAGAAGAAACAGAAATAGTAGAATAAGCAGAAGCAGAAGCACCAGGAGAAGCAGAAGAAGAAGAAGAAGAAGGAGAAGGCGAAAGAGAAGGATTAGGAGTAGGAGAAGCAAAAGGATAAGCAGAAGCAGAAAGAGACGCAGAAGGAGAAGCAGCACGAGAAGTAGGAGAAGCTGGAGAATCAGAAGCAGGAGAAGCAGAAGATACAGAAGATGGAGATGCAGAAGAAACAGAAGACGCAGATTGCAGAATGAGAAGCAGAAGGAGAAATTGAAGCAGAAGCAGAAGGAGAAGCATAAGAAGGAGAAGGAGAAGCAGAAAGAAAAGCAGAAAGAGAAGCAGAACGAGAAGCAGGAGAAGCAGAAGCAGGAGAAGCAGAAGCAGAAGAAACAGAATAAGGAGAAGAAGCAGAAGCAGAAGGAGAAGCAGAAGCAGAAGGGGAAGCAGAAAGAGAAGCAGGAAAAGCAGAAAAGCAGACGGAAGAGAAGCAGAAGCAGAAGAATACGAAGAAGCAGAAGCAGAAGCAGAACCTGAATCAGAAGGAGAAGCAGGAGAAGAAGAAGAAGCAGAATCTGGAGAAGAAGAATGACAAGCTGAAGGAGAAGCAGAAGCAGAAAGAGAATCAAAAGCAGAAGGAGAAGCAGAAGTAACAGAAGAAGCAGAAGCAGTAGCAGTTACAGCAGAAGCAGAAGGAGAAGCAGAAGGAAAAGCAGGAGAACGAGAAGGAGAAGGAGAAACAGAGGCAGAAGCAGAAGGAGAAGCAGAAGCAGAAGAAAGAGCATAAGGACAAGCACAAGCAGAAGGAGATGCAGAAGGAGAAGCAGGAGAAGCAGAAGAAGCAGAAGCTGAAGGAGAAGCAGAAGTAGGAGAAGGAGAAGGAGGAGAAGCAGAAGCAGAAGGAGAAGCAGAAGCGGAATGAGAAGCAGAAAGAGAAGCAGGAGAAGCACAAGATGCAGAAGCAGGAGAAGCCGAAAGAGAAGAAGCAGAAGAAGCAGAAACAGAAGCAGAAGTAGATGCAGAAGCAGAAGGAGAAGCAGCAGAAGAAGTAGAACCAGAAATTCAGGCAGGAGAAACAGAAGAAGCAGAAGCAGAAAGAGAAGCAAAAAGAGAAGCAGAAGGAGAAGTAGAAGAAGCAGCAGAAGGAGAAGCAGCAGAAGAAGCAGAAAAACAAGCAGGAGAAGCCGAAGCAGAAAGAGAAGTAGAAGCAGAAGAAGCAGAAGCAGAAGAAGAAGCAGTAGAAGCATAAGAAGCAGAAGCAGGAGAAGCAGAAGCAGAAGAACAAGAAGCATAAGAAGCAGAAGCAGAGGGAGAAACAGAAGAAGGAGAAGGAGCAGCAGAAGGTGAAGCAGAAGGAGAAGGAGAAGCAGAAAGAGTAGCAGAAACAGAAGGAGAAGAAAAAGGATTAGTTGGAGAATCAGAAGAAGCAGAAGCAGAAAGAGAAGCAGAAGAAGGAGAAGAAGAAGCAGAAGCAGAGGAAAGGAAGGAGAAGCAGAAGAAGCAGAAGCGGAAGAAGCAGAAGAAGAAGAAGAAACAGAAGAAGGAGAAGGAGCAGAAGGAGAAGCTGAAAGAGAAGCAGAAGAAGCAGTAGCAGGAGAAGCAGAAGCAGAAGAAACAGAAGAAGCTGAAGAAGCAGAAGCAGGACCTGAAGCAGAAGATACAGAACAAGCAGAAGAAGCAGTAGCAGAAGCAGAACGAGAAGCAGAAGAAGAAGAAGGAGAAGGAGAAAGAGAAGGATTAGGAGTAGGAAGAGCAGAAGGAGAAGCAGAAGCAGAACGAGAAGCAGAAGGAGCAGCAGAAGGAGAAGCAGAAGGAGAAGCAGAAGGAGAAGCAGAAGAAGGAGAAGCAGAAGCAGAAGAAGCAGCAGAAGGAGAAGCAGAAGCAGAAGAAGATGCAGAAGGAGAAGCAGGAGAAGCAGAAGAAGCAAAAGCAGAAGGAGAAGCAGAAGTAGGAGAAGGATAAGGAGAAGGAAGGGCAGCAGAAGCAATAGGAGAAGCAGAAGGAGAAGCAGAAGCAGAATGAGAAGCAGAAAGAGAAGCAGTAGAAGCAGAAGAAGCAGGAAAGGAAGAAGCAGAAGAAAGAGAAGAAGAAGAAGAAGAAGAAGAAGAAGAAGAAGAATAAGAAGAAGAAGAAGAAGACGAAAGAGAAGACGAAGAAGAAGAAAAAGAAGAAGAAGAAGAATCATAAGGAGAAACATAAGGAGAAGCAGTAGAAGCAGAAGAAGCAGAAGCAGGAGAAGCAGAAGCAGAAGAAAAAGAATAAGTAGAAGAAGCAGAAGCTGAAGCAGGGGGAGAATCAGAAGAAGGATAAGGAGAAGGAGCAGCAGAAGGAGAAGTAGAAGCAGAATGAGAAGTAGAAACAGAAGGAGAACTAGAAGGAGAAGCAGGAGAATCAGAAGAAGCAGAAGTAGAAGCATAAAGAGGAGAAGAAGGAGAAGCAGAAGTAGCATTCGAAGAAGAAGATGAAGCAGAATAAACTGAAGCAAAAGAATCAAAAGAAGGAGAAGAGCAGAAGCAGAAGGAGAAGGAGAAGCAGAAGCATAAGGAGAAGCAGAAAGAGAAGCAGGAGAAGCAGAAAGAGAAGCAGGAGAAGCAGAAGCAGAAGAAACAGGAGAAGCCGAAGAAGCAGAAGCAGAATCTGAAGCAGAAGGAGAAACTGAAGAAGCTCAATCTGAAGCAGAAGCAGAAGATACAGAAATAGTAGAATAAGCAGAAGCAGAAGCACCAGGACAAGCAGAAGATCAAGAAGGAGAAGGCGAAAGAGAATGATTAGGAGTAGGAGAAGCAAAAGGATAAGCAGAAGCAGAAAGAGACGCAGAAGGAGAAGCAGCACGAGAAGTAGGAGAAGCAGGAGAAGCAGAAGCAAGAGAAGCAGAAGAAACAGAAGAAGCAGAAGCAGAATGAGAAGAAGAAGGAGAAATTGAAGCAGAAGGAGAAGCAGAAGCAGAAGGAGAAGCAGAAGGAGAAGCAGAAACAGAAGGAGAAGCAGAAAGAGAAGCAGAAAGAGAAGCACAACGAGAAGCACAACGAGAAGCAGGAGAAGCAGAAGCAGGAGAAGCAGAAGCAGAAGAAGCCGAAGAAGCAAAAGCAGAACCTGAAGCATAAGGAGATACAGGAGAAGCAGAAGAAGCAGAATCTGGAGAAGCAGAAGGCGAAGCAGAAGCAGAAAGAGAAGCAAAAGCAGAAGGAGAAGCAGAAGAAACAGAAGAAGCAGAGGCACTGGCAGAAGATGTAGAAGCAGAAGGAGAAGCAGAAGGAAAAGCAGAAGAACGAGAAGGAGAAGGAGAAGCAGAAGTAGAAGCAGAGAGAGAAGGAGAAGAAGGAGCAGGAGAAGGAAAAGCAGCAGGAGAAGCAGAAAGAGAAGCCGAAGGAGAAGCACGAGATGCAGAAACAGGAGAAGCAGAAGCAGAAGAAACAGGAGAAGGACAAGAAGCAGAAGGAGAAGCAGAAACATAAGGAGAAGCAGAAAGAGGTGGGAAAGCAGAAGAAGCAGAAGCAGGAGAAGCAGAAGCATAAGAATGCGAAGAAGCAGAAGCAGAACCTGAAGCAGAAGGAGAAGCAGGAGAAGCAGAAGAAGCAGAATCTGGACAAGCAGAATGAGAAGCAGAAGGAGAAGCAGAAGCAGAAAGAGAATCAAAAGCAGAAGGAGAAGCAGAAGAAACAGAAGAAGTAGAAGCAGTAGCAGGTGTAGCAGAAGCAGAAGGAAAAGCAGAAAAACAGGAAGGAGAAGGAGAAACACAAGGAGAAGTAGAAGGAGAAGCAGAAAGAGAAGCAGGTAAAGCAGAAGAAGAAGAAGCAGGAGAATCAGAAGGAGAAGCAGAAGAAGGAGAAGGAGAAACAGAAGCAGAAGAAGATGCAGAAGGAGAAGCAGAAGAAGCAGAAGCAGAAGGAGAAGCAGGAGAAGCAGAAGAAGCAGAATCTGGAGAAGCAGAAGCAGAAGCATAAGCAGAAAGAGAAGCAAAAGCAGAAGGAGAAGCAGAAGAAACAGAAGAAGCAGAGGCAGTAGCAAAAGAAGCAGAAGATGCAGAAGCAGAAGCAGAAGGAAAAGCAGAAGAACGAGAAGGAGAAGTAGAAGGAGAAACAGAAAGAGAAGAAGAAAGAGAAGCAGAAGAAGGAGCAGGAGAAGGAAAAGCAGCAGGAGGAGCAGAAAGAGCAGCAGAAGGAGAAGCAGGAGATGCAGAAACAGGAGAAGCAGAAGCAGAAGAAACAGGAGAAGGACAAGAAGCAGAATCAGAAGCAGAACCTGAAGCATAAGGAGAAGCATAAGGAGAAGTATAAGGGGAAGCAGTAGAAGCAGAAGAAGCAGAAGCAGGAGAAGCAGAAGAAGAAGAAAAAAATAAGCAAAAGAAGCAGAAGCAGTGGGAGAAGCAGAAGAAGGAGAAGGAGAAGGAGCAGCAGAAGGAGAAGCAAAAGCAGAAGGAGAAGCAGAAGGAGAAACAGAAGAAACAGAAGAAGGGGAAGCAGAAGAAGCAGAAGCAGGAGAAGCAGAAGCATAAGAATCCGAAGAAGCAGAAGCAGAACCTGAAGCAGAAGGAGAAGCAGAGGAAGCAGAAGAAGCAGAATATGGAGAAGCAGAATGAGAAGCTGAAGGAGAAGCAGAAGCGGAAAGAGAATCAAAAGCAGAAGGAGGAGCAGAAGAAACAGAAGAAGCAGTAGCAGTTGCAGCAGAAGCAGAAGGAGAAGCAGAAGGAAAAGCAGAAGAACGAGAACAAGAAGGAGAAACAGAAGCAGAAGGAGAAGGAGAATCAGAAGGAGAAGCAGAAAAAGCAGAAGGAGAAGCAGAAACAGAAGAATAAGCATAAAGACAAGCACAAGCAGAAGGAGATGCAGAAGAAGAAGCAGGAGAAGCAGAAGAAGCAGAAGCAGAAGAAGAAGTAGAAGTAGGAGAAAGAGAAGGAAGAGCAGCAGAAGCAACAGGAGAAGCAGAAACAGAATGAGTAGCAGAAAGAGAAGCAGTAGAACCAGAAGAAGCAGGAAAAGCAGAAGCAGAAGAAAGAGAAGAAGAAGAAGAAGAAGAAGAAGAAGAAGAAGAAGAAGAAGAAGAAGAAGAAGAAGAAGAAGAAGAAGAAGAAGAAGAAGAAGAAGAAGAAGAAGAAGGATAAGGAGAAGCAGGAGAAGCAGAAAAAGCAGAAGCAGTAGAAAAAGAATAAGCATAAGAAGCAGAATCAGAGGAAGAAGGAGAAGGAGCAGCAGAAGGAGAATCAGAAGGAGAAGCAGAAGAAGGAGAAGCAGCAGAGGGAGAAGCAGAACAGAAGAAGATGCAGAAGGAGAAGCAGGAGAAGCAGAAGCAGAAGGAGAAGCAGAAGAAGCAGAAGCAGAAGGAGAAGCAGAAGTAGGAGAAGGAGAAGGAGAAGGAAGAGCAGCAGAAGCAATAGGAGAAGCAGAAGGAGAAACAGAAGCAGAATGAGAAGCAGAAAGAGAAGCAGTAGAAGCAGAAGAAGCAGGAAATGCAGAAGCAGAAGAAAGAGAAGAAGAAGAAGTAGACGAAGAAGAGAGAGAGAGAGAGAGAGAGAGAGAGAGAGAGAGAGAGAGCATAAGGAGAAGCATAAGGAGAAGCAGTAGAAGCAGAGAAGCAGAGCAGGAGAAGCAGAGCAGAGAAAAGATAAGCAAAGAAGCAGAAGCAGTGGGAGAGCAGAGAGAGAGAGAGGAGCAGCAGA
>NW_012291588.1:0-1523 GCF_000151885.1 Dipodomys ordii | reverse complement strand
GAAGAAACAGAAGAAGAAGTACCAGAAGAAACAGAAGCAAAAGATCAAGACGAAGGAGAAGACCAGCAGCAGACGCAGCAGGAGAACCAGAAGCTGAAGGAGAAGTTGTAAGAGAATTACCTGAAGCAGACCCACTACCTGAACTAGCAGTTGAAGGAGTAGGAGAACTAGAAGGAAAAGCAGAAAGAGAACCAGCAGAACCTTAAGAAGCAGGAAAAGCACAACCAGAGGAACGAGAAGAAGAAGGAGAAGAGAAGAAGAAGAAGAAGAAGACGAAGAAGAAGAAGAAGCATCAGAAGAGGAAGAAGAAGACGAAGAAGAAGAAGAAGAAGAAGAAGAAGAGGAAGAAGAAGAAGAAGAAGAAGAAGAAGAAGAAGAAGAAGAAGAAGAAGAAGAAGAAGAAGAAGAAGAAGGAGAAGACGAAGAAGAAGACGACGACGAAGAAGAACAAGAAGAAGAACAAGAAGAAGAACAAGAAGAAGAAGAAGAAGAAGAAGAAGAAGAAGAAGAAGAAGAAGAAGAAGAAGAAGAAGAAGAAGAAGAAGAAGAAGAAGCATAAGGAGAAGCATAAGGAGAAGCCGAAGAAGTAGAATCTGATGCAGGAGAAAGAGAAGAAGCACAATCTGAAGCAGAAGCAGAAGAAACAGAAATAGTAGAATAAGCAGAAGCAGAAGCAGCAGGAGAAGCTGAAAAGACGACGGAGAAGGCGAAAGAGAAGGATTAGGAGTAGGAGAAGCAAAAGGATAAGCAGAAGCAGAAAGAGACGCAGAAGGAGAAACAGCACGAGAAGTAGGAGAAGCAGGTGAAGCAGAAGCAGGAGAAGCAGAAGAAACAGAAGTTGCAGAAGCAGAATGAGAAGAACAAGGAGAAATTGAAGCAGAAGCAGAAGGAGAAGCAGAAGAAGGAGAAGGAGAACAGAAAGAGAAGCAGAAAGAGAAGCAGAAGAAAGAGCAGGAGAAGGAAAAGCAGCAGGAGAAGCAGAAAGAGCAACAGAAGGAGAAGCAGGAGATGCAGAATCAGGAGAAGAAGAAGCAGAAGAAACAGGAGAAGGACAAGAAGCAGAAGCAGAATGAGAAGCAGAAACAGAAGGAGAAGCAGAAAGAGAAGGAGGGGAAGCAGAAGAAGCAGAAGCAGGAGAAGCAGAAGCATAAGAATCCGAAGAAGCAGAAGCAGAACCTGAAGCAGAAGGAGACGCAGAAGAAACAGAAGAAGAAGAAGCAGTAGCAGTTGTAGCAGAAGCAGAACGAGAAGTAGAAGGAAAAGCAGAAGAACTAGAAGGAGAAACAGAAGGAGCAGCAGAAGGAGAAGCAGAAAGAGAAGCAGGTAAAGCAGAAGAAGAAGAAGCAGAAGGAGAAGCAGAAGAAGAAGAAGGAGAAGCAGAAGAAGATGCAGAAGGAGAAGCAGAAGAAGCAGAAGCAGAAGGAGAAGAAGGAAAAGCAGAAGAAGCAGAAGCAAAAGGAGAAGCAAAAGAAAGAGAAGGAGAAGCAGAAGCAGAAGAAGAAGCATAAGGACAAGCACAAGTG
>NW_012291587.1:0-2597 GCF_000151885.1 Dipodomys ordii | reverse complement strand
ACTGAAGGAGAAGAAGAAGGAGAAGTTGGAGAATTTTGAAGAAGCAGAAGCAGAAGCTGAAGAAGGAGAAGCAGAAGGAGAAGGACAAGCAGGAGAAGCAGAAGAATCAGTAGCAGGAGAAGCAGAAGCAGAAGAAACAGAAGAAGCCCAAGAATCAGAAGGAGAACCTGAAGCAGAAGGAGAAGCAGAAGCAGCAGAAGCTGGAAAAGCAGAAGCAGAAGAAACAGAACAAGCAGAAGAAGCAGAAGCAGAACGAGAAGCAGAAGAAGAAGAAGGAGAAAGAGAAGGATTAGGAGTAGGAGGAGCAGAAGCAGAAAGAGAAGCAGAAGGAGAAACAGAAGAAGCAGAAGCAGGAGAAGCAGAAGCAGAAGAAGAATGAGAAGCACAAGAAGGAGAAATTGAAGGAGAAGGAGAATGAGACGGAGAAGCAGAAGGAGAAGTAGGAGAAGCAGAAGAAGAAGAAGCAGGAGAA
Organism: Dipodomys ordii; assembly: GCF_000151885.1. NCBI lineage: Eukaryota > Metazoa > Chordata > Mammalia > Rodentia > Heteromyidae > Dipodomys > Dipodomys ordii. The sequence goes on along the minus strand of NW_012291587.1, from coordinate 2,125 downwards.
GCAGAAGCAGAAGAAACAGAAAAGGAGAAGAGCAGAAGCAGAAGGAGAAGGAGAAGCAGAAGCAGAAGGAGAAGCAGAAGAAGCAGAAGCTGAAGCAGAAGAAGAAGAAACAGAAAAAGCAGAAGAAGCAGAAGAAGAAGCAGCAGGAAAAGCAGAAGAAGAAGAAGGAGAAAGAGAAGGATTAGGCATAGGAGAAACAGAAGGATAAGCAGAAGCAGAAAGAGAAGGAGAAGGAGAAGCAGGAGAAGCAGAAGGAGCCGAAGCAGGAGAAGCAAAAGCATAATGAAAGGCAGAAGAAGGAGAAATTGAAACAGAAGAAGATGCAGAAGGAGAAGCAGAAGCAGAAGCAATAGTAGAAGCAGAAGAAGGAGAAGCAGAAGGAGAAGCATAAAGAAGAAACAGAAGGAGAAGCAGGAGAAGCAGAAGCAGGAGAAGCAGAATCAGAAGAAATAGAAGAAGGAGAAGAAGCAGAAGCAGAAAGGGAAGCAGAAACAGAAGGAGAAGCAGAAATAGAAGCAGAAGAAGCCGAAGAAGCAAAAGGAGAACCTGAAGCAGAAGGAGAAGCTGGAGAAGCAGAAGAAGAAGAATCTGGAGAAGAAGGAGAACCAGAAGGAGAAGCAGAAGCAGAAAGAGAAGCAAAAGCAGAAGGAGAAGCAGAAGAAACAGAAGAAGCAGAAGCAGTAGTAGAAGAAGCTGAAGATGCAGAAGCAGAAAGAGAAGCAGAAGGAATAGCAGAAGAACGAGAAGGAGAAACAGAAGGAGAAGCAGAAGGAGAATCAGAAGGAGAAGCAGAAGAAGCAGAAGGAGAAGCAGAAGAAGAAACAGAAGCAGAAGAAGCAGCAGAAGGAGAAGCAGAAGAAGATGCATAAGGAGAAGCAGGAGAAGCAGAAGAAGCAGAAGCAGAAGGAGAAGCAGAAATAGGAGAAGGATAAGGAGAAGGAAGTGCAGCAGAATCAATAGGAGAAGCAGAAGCAGAATGAGAAGCAGAAAGAGAAGCAGTAGAAGCAGAAGAATCAGGAAAAGCAGAAGCAGAAGAAACAGAAGAAGAAGAAGAAGAAGAAGAAGAAGAAGAAGAAGAAGAAGAAGAAGAAGAAGAAGAAGAAGAAGAAGAAGAAGAAGAAGAAGAAGAAGAAGAAGAAGCATAAGGAGAAGCATCAGGAGAAGCAGTAGAAGCAGAAGAAGCAGAAGCAGCAGTAGAAAAAGAATAAGCATAAGAAGAAGAATCAGAGGGAGAAGCAGAAGAAGGAGAAGGAGCAGCAGAAAGAGAAGTAGAAGGAGAATCAGAAGGAGAAGCAGAAGAAGGAGTAGCAGAAGCAGAAGAAGCAGCAGCAGGAGAAGCAGAAGCAGAAGAAGATGCAGACCGTGAAGCAGGAGAAGCAGAAGAAGCAGAAGCAGAAGCAGAAGCAGAAGTAGGAGAAGGAGAAGGAGAAGGAAGGGCAGCAGAAGCAATAGGAGAAGCAGAAGGAGAAGCAGAAGCACAATGAGAAGCAGAAAGAGAAGCAGTAGAAGCAGAAGAAGCAGGAAAAGCAGAAGCAGAAGAAAGAGAAGAAGAAGAAGAAAAGAAGAAGAAGAAGAAGAAGAAGAAGAAGAATAGGAAGAAGAAGAAGAAGCAGCAGCATAAGGAGAAGCATAAGGAGAAGCATAAGGAGAAGCAGTAGAAGCAGAAGCAGGAGAAGCAGAAGCAGAAGAAAAAGAATAAGCAAAAGAAGCAGAAGCAGAAGCAGTGGGAGAAGCAGAAGAACGAGAAGGAGAAGGAGCAGCAGAAGGAGAAGCAGAAGCAGAAAGAGAATCAGAAACAGAAGGAGAAGGAGAAGCAGGAAAAGCAGAAGTAGAAAGAGAAGCAAAAGGAGAAGCAGAAGGAGAAGAAGAAGAAGGAGAAAAAGAAGTAGAAGAAGAAGAAGAAGAAGAAAGAGGAAGAGGAGGAGGATGAGGAAGATGATGGAGGAGGATGACGGCGGTCGATTTGGAGAATGAGATTGAGATGGAGTTGCCTATCTAGATTTTTAATGTTTAGGATCTTCCTACCTTTATGTTGGACATGCTTATGTTGTATATTTGGAGATTCTAGTATGCCTCCTGAGCCTAGTAGCCTAATCTGCCTATTATTCTAGCCTAATCTGCCTAT
>NW_012291586.1:0-1522 GCF_000151885.1 Dipodomys ordii | reverse complement strand
AGCAGAGGAGAAGCAGAACAGAAGGAAAAGCAGAAAGAGAAGCAGGAGAAGCAGAAGAAGCAGCAGCAGGAGAAGCAGAAGCAGAAGAAGCCGAAGAAGCAGAAGCAGAACCTGAAGCAGAAGGAGAAGCAGGAGAGGCAGAAGAAGCAGAATCTGGACAAGCAGAAGGAGAAGCAGAAGCAGAAAGAGAAGCAAAAGCAGAAGGAGAAGCAGAAGACACAGAAGAAGCAGAGGCAGTAGCAGAAGAAGCAGAAGGTGCAGAAGCAGAAGGAGAAGCAGAAGGAAAAGCAGAAGAACGAGAAGGAGAAGGAGAAACAGAAGGAGAAGCAGAAAGAGAAGCAGAAGAAGGAGCAGGAGAAGGAAAAGCAGGAGGAGAAGCAGAAAGAGCAGCAGAAGGAGAAGCAGGAGAAGCAGAAACAGGAGAAGCAGAAGCAGAAGAAACAGGAGAAGGACAAGAAGCAGAAGCAGAAGGAGAAGCAGAAAAAGAAGGAGAAGCAGAAAGAGAAGGAGGGGAAGCAGAAGAAGCAGAAGCAGGAGAAGCAGAAGCATAAGAATCCGAAGAAGCAGAAGCAGAATCTGAAGCAGAAGGAGAAGCAGAAGAAACAGAAGAAGTAGAAGCAGTAGCAGTTGTAGCAGAAGCAGAAGGAGAAGCAGAACGAAAAGCAGAAGAACAAGATGGAGAAGGAGAAACAGAAGGAGCAGCAGAAGGAGAAGCAGAAAGAGAAGCAGGTAAAGCAGAAGAAGAAGAAGCAGAAGGAGAATCAGAAGGAGAAGCAGAAGAAGAAGAAGGAGAAGCAGAAGAAGATGCAGAAGGAGAAGCAGAAGAAGCAGAAGCAGAAGGAGAAGAAGGGAAAGCAGAAGAAGCAGAAGCAGAAGGAGAAGGAGAAGCAGAAGCAGAAGAAGAAGCATAAGGACAAACACAAGCAGAAGGAGATGCAGAATGAGAAGCAGGAGAAAGAGAAGAAGCAGAAGCTGAAGGAGAAGCAGAAGTAGGAGAAGGAGAAGGAGGAGAATCAGAAGCAGAAGTAGAAGCAGAAGAAGCAGCAGAAGAAGAAGAAGCAGAAGAAGCATAAGAAGCACAAGCAGGAGAAGCAGAACCAGAAGAAAAAGAAGAAGCATAAGAAGCAGAAGCAGAGGGAGAAGCAGAAGAAGGAGAAGGAGCAGCAGAAGGAGAAGCAGAAGGAGAATCAGGAGGAGAAGCAGAAGAAGGAGAAGCAGAAGAAGCAGAAGGAGAAGCAGAAGTAGGAGAAGGAGAAGGAAGGGCAGCAGAATCAATAGGAGAGGCAGAAGGAGAAGCAGAAGCAGAAAGAGAAGCAGAAAGAGAAGCAGTAGAAGCAGAAGAAGCAGGAAAAGCAGAAGAAGAAGTAGAGAAGAAGAAGACGAAGATGAAGACGACGATGATGATGACGATGATGATGATGATGATGATGAAGACGTGATGATGATGAGATGATGATGGAGGAGAGATGATGAGAGAGAGATGAGAGAGATGATGAGAGAGAGAGAGAGAGAGAGAGAGAGA
>NW_012291585.1:0-4916 GCF_000151885.1 Dipodomys ordii | reverse complement strand
GCTGAAGTGGGAGAAGCAGCAGCAGAAGATTTTTTAAACAGAAGAAGGAGAAGGAGCTGAAGGAGAAGCAGAAGCTTAAGGAGAAGCAAAAGAGAAGCAGAAGAAGCAGTAGCAGGAGAAGCAGAAGCAGAAGAAACAGAAGAAGCCCAAGAACCAGAAGGAGAACCTGAAGCAGAAGGAGAAGCAGAAACAGCAGATGCTGGAAAAGCAGAAGCAGAAGAAACAGAACTAGCAGAAGAAGCAGAAGCAGAACGAGAAGCAGAAGAATAAGAAGGAGAAAGAGAAGGATTAGGAGTAGGAGGAGCAGAATCAGAATAAGAAGCAGAAAGAGAAGCAGAAGGAGTAGCAGAAGGAGAAACAGAAGAAGCAGAAGCAGGAGAAGCAGAAGCAGAAGAAGAATGAGAAGCACAAGAAGGAGAAATTGAAGGAGAAGGAGAAGGAGACGGAGAAGCAGAAGGAGAAGTAGGAGAAGCAGAAGAAGAAGAAGCAGGAGAAGCAGAAGCAGAAGAAACAGAAAAGGAGAAGAGCAGAAGCAGAAGGAGAAGGAGAAGCAGAAGCAGAAGGAGAAGCAGAAGAAGCAGAAGCTGAAGCAGAAGAAGAAGAAACAGAAAAAGCAGAAGAAGCAGAAGAAGAAGCAGCAGGAAAAGCAGAAGAAGAAGAAGGAGAAAGAGAAGGATTAGGCATAGGAGAAACAGAAGGATAAGCAGAAGCAGAAAGAGAAGGAGAAGGAGAAGCAGGAGAAGCAGAAAAGCCGAAGCAGGAGAAGCAGAAGCATAATGAAAGGCAGAAGAAGGAGAAATTGAAACAGAAGAAGATGCAGAAGGAGAAGCAGAAGCAGAAGCAATAGTAGAAGCAGAAGAAGGAGAAGCAGAAGGAGAAGCATAAAGAAGAAACAGAAGGAGAAGCAGGAGAAGCAGAAGCAGGAGAAGAAGAATCAGAAGAAAGAGAAGAAGGAGAAGAAGCAGAAGCAGAAAGAGAAGCAGAAACAGAAGGAGAAGCAGAAATAGAAGCAGAAGAAGCCGAAGAAGCAAAAGGAGAACCTGAAGCAGAAGGAGAAGCTGGAGAGGCAGAAGAAGAAGAATCTGGAGAAGAAGGAGAACCAGAAGGAGAAGCAGAAGCAGAAAGAGAAGCAAAAGCAGAAGGAGAAGCAGAAGAAACAGAAGAAGCAGAAGCAGTAGTAGAAGAAGCTGAAGATGCAGAAGCAGAAAGAGAAGCAGAAGGAATAGCAGAAGAACGAGAAGGAGAAACAGAAGGAGAAGCAGAAGGAGAATCAGAAGGAGAAGCAGAAGAAGCAGAAGGAGAATCAGAAGAAGAAACAGAAGCAGAAGAAGCAGCAGAAGGAGAAGCAGAAGCAGAAGAAGATGCATAAGGAGAAGCAGAAGAAGCAGAAGGAGAAGCAGAAGTAGGAGATGGAGAAGGAAGGGCAGCAGAATCAATAGGAGAAGCAGAAGGAGAAGCAGAAGTAGATTGAAAAGCAGAAAGAGAAGCAGTAGAAGCAGAAGAAGCAGGAAAAGCAGAAGCAGAAGAAACAGAAGAAGACGAAGAAAAAGAAGAAGAAGAGGAAGAAGAAGAAGAAGAAGAAGAAGAAGAAGAAGAAGAAGAAGAAGAAGAAGAAGAAGACGAAGAAGAAGAAGAAGAAGAAGAAGAAGCATAAGGAGAAACATCAGGAGAAGAAGTAGAAGCAGAAGAAGCAGAAGCAGGAGAAGCAGAAGCAGTAGAAAAAGAATAAGCATAAGAAGAAGAATCAGAGGGAGAAGCAGAAGAAGGAGAAGGAGCTGCAGAAAGAGAAGTAGAAGGAGAATCAGAAGGAGAAGCAGAAGAAGGAGTAGCAGAAGCAGAAGAAGCAGCAGCAGGAGAAGCAGAAGCAGAAGAAGATGCTGAACGAGAAGCAGGAGAAGGAGAAGAAGCAGAAGCAGAAGGAGAAGGAGAAGTAGGAGAAGGAGAAGGAGAAGGAAGGGCAGCAGAAGCAATAGGAGAAGCAGAAGGAGAAGCAGAAGCAGAATGACAAGCAGAAAGAGAAGCAGAAAGAGAAGCAGTAGAAGCAGAAAAAACAGAAGCAGACGAAAGAGAAGAAGAAGAAGAAGAAGAAGAAGAAGAAGAAGAAGAAGAAGAAGAAGAAGAAGAAGAAGAAGAAGAAGAAGAAGAAGAAGAAGAAGAATTAGAAGAAGACAAAGAAGAAGAAGAAGAAGCATAAAGAGAAGCATAAGGAGAAGCAGTAGAAGCAGAAGAAGAAGAAGCAGGAGAAGCAGAAGCAGAAGAAAAAGAATAAGCAAAAGAAGCAGAAGCAGAAGCAGTGGGAGAAGCAGAAGAAGGAGAAGGAGAAGGAGCAGCAGAAGGAGAAGCAGAAGCAGAAAGACAAGCAGAAACAGAAGGAGAACAAGAAGGAGAAGCAGGAGAATCAGAAGAAGCAGAAGTAGAAGCAGAAAGAGGAGAAGAAGGAGAAACAGAATTAGAATCAGAAGAAACAGAAAAAGAAGCAGAAGAAACGGAAGCAAAAGAACAGAAGAAGGAGAAGAGCAGAAGCAGAAGCAGAAGGAGAAGCGGAAGCAGAAGGAGAAGCAGAAAGAGAAGCAGGAGAAGCAGAAGAAGCAGGGGAAGCAGAAGCAGAAGAAACAGGAGAAGCCGAAGAAGCAGAAGCAGAATCTGAAGCAGAAGGAGAAACAGAAGAAGCACAATCTGAAGCAGAATCAGAAGAAACAGTAATAGTAGAATAAGCAGAAGCAGCAGGAGAAGCAGAAGAAGAAGACGGAGAAGGCGAGAGAGAAGGATTAGGAGTAGGAGAAGCAAAAGGATAAGCAGAAGCAGAAAGAGACGCAGAAGGAAAAGCAGCACGAGAAGTAGGAGAAGCATGAGAAGCAGAAGCAGGAGAAACAGAAGACGCAGAAGCAGAATGAGAAGCAGAAGGAGAAATTGAAGCAGAAGCAGAAGGAGAAGCAGAAGCAGAAGGAGAAGCAGAAGAAGGAGAAGGAGAAGGAGAAGCAGAAAGAGAAGCAGAACGAGAAGCAGGAGAAGCAGAAGCAGGAGAAGCAGAAGCAGAAGAAACAGAAGAAGGAGAAGAAGCAGAAGGAGAAGCAGAAACAGAAGGAAAAGCAGAAAGAGAAGCATGAGAAGCAGAAGAAGCAGCAGCAGGAGAAGCAGAAGCAGAAGAAGCCGAAGAAGCAGAAGCAGAACCTGAAGCAGAAGGAGAAGCAGGAGAAGCAGAAGAAGCAGAATCTGGACAAGCAGAAGGAGAAGCAGAAGCAGAAAGAGAAGCAAAAGCAGAAGGAGAAGCAGAAGAAACAGAAGAAGCAGAGGCAGTAGCAGAAGAAGCAGAAGATGCAGAAGCAGAAGGAGAAGCAGAAGGAAAAGCAGAAGAACGAGAAGGAGAAGGAGAAGGAGAAACAGAAGGAGAAGCAGCAGGAGAAGCAGAAAGAGCAGCAGAAGGAGAAGCAGGAGATGCAGAAACAGGAGAAGCAGAAGCAGAAGAAACAGGAGAAGGACAAGAAGCAGAAGCAGAAGGAGAAGCAGAAACAGAAGGAGAAGCAGAAAGAGAAGCAGACGAAGAGAAGCAGAACGAGAAGCAGGAGAAGCAGAAGAAGAAGAAACAGAAGAAGGAGAAGTAGCAGAAGCAGAAGGAGAAGCAGAAAGAGAAGCAGAAACAGAAGGAGAAGCAGAAAGAGAAGGAGGGGAAGCAGAAGAAGCAGAAGCATAAGAATCCGTAGAAGCAGAAGCAGAACCTGAAGCAGGATTAGTAGGAGGAGCAGAATCTGGAGAAACAGAATGATAAGCAGAAGGAGAAGCAGAAGCAGAAAGAGAATCAAAAGCAGAAGTAGAAGCAGAAGAAACAGAAGAAGCAGAAGCAGTAGTCGTTGTAGCAGAAGCAGAAGGAGAAGCAGTAGGAAAAGCAGAAGAAGGAGAAGGAGAAGGAGAAGCAGAAGGAGCATCAGAAGGAGAAGCAGAAGAAGGAGAAGGAGAAGCAGAAGCAGAAGAAGATGCAGAAGGAGAAGCAGGAGAAGCAGAAGAAGCAGAAGCAGAAAGAGAAGCAGGAAAAGCAGAAGAAGCCGAAGCAAAAGGAGAAGCAAAAGAAGGAGAAGCAGAGGCAGAAGAAGAAGCATAAGGACAAGCACAAGCAGAAGGAGATGCTGAAGGAGAAGCAGAAGAAGCAGAAGCTGAAGGAGAAGCAGAAGTAGGAGAAGGAGGACAAGCAGAAGGACAAGCAGAAGCGGAATGAGAAGCAGAAAGAGAAGCAGGAGAAGCACAAGATGCAGAAGCAGGAGAAGCCGAAAGAGAAGTAGCAGATGCAGAAACTGAAGCAGAAGTAGAAGCAGAAGCAGAAGGAGAAGCAGCAGAAGAAGTAGAACCAGAAATTCAGGCAGGAGAAACAGAAGAAGCAGAAGCAGAAGCAGAAAGAGAAGTAGAAGAAGCCGCAGAAGAAGAAGCAGAAAAACAAGCAGGAGAAGCAGAAGCAGAAAGAGAAGTAGAAGCAGAAGAATAAGAAGAAGCAAAAACAGAAGAAGAAGCAGTAGAAGCATAAGAAGCAGAAGCAGGAGAAGCAGAAGCAGAAGAAATAAAGAAGCATAAGATGCAGAAGACGAATCAGAGGGAGAAAAAGAAGAAGCAGAAGGAGCAGCAGAAGGTGAATCAGAAGGAGAAAGAGAAGCAGAAACAGAAGGAGAAGGAGAAGATGGAGAATCAGAAGAAGCAGAAGCAGAAAGAGAAGCAGAAGAAGGAGAAGAGAAGCAGAAGGAGAAGGACAAGCAGGAGAAGCAGAAGAAGCAGAAGCGGGAGAAGCAGCAGCAGAAGAAGAAACAGAAGGAGGAGAAGGAGCAGAAGGAGAAGCAGAAGCAGAAGGAGAAGCAGAAAGAGAAGCACAAGAAGCAGTAGCAGGAGAAGCAGAAGCAGAAGAAACAGAAGAAGCCCAAGAACCAGAAGGAGAA
>NW_012291584.1:0-2860 GCF_000151885.1 Dipodomys ordii | reverse complement strand
AAGAAGAAGAAGAAGAATGAGTATGAAGGAGAAGGAGAAGCACAAGGAGAAGAAGTAGAAGCAGAAGAAGCAGAAGCAGGAGAAGCAGAAGCAGAAGAAAAGGATAAGCATAAGAAGCAGAATCAGAGGGAGAAGCAGAAGAAGGACAAGGAGCAGCAGAAGGAGAAGCAGAAGGAGAATCAGAAGGAGAAGCAGAAGAAGGAGAAGCAGAAGCAGAAGAAGAAGAAGAAGAAGCAGAAGAAGATGCAGAAGGAGAAGCAGGAGAAGCAGAAGAAGCAGAAGCAGAAGGAGAAGCAGAAGTAGGAGAAGGAGAAGGAGAAGGAAGGGCAGCAGAATCAATAGGAGAAGCAGAAGGAGAAGGAGAAGCAGAATGAGAAGCAGAAAGAGAAGCAGTAGAAGCAGAAGAAGCAGGAAAAGCATAAGCAGAAGTAAGAGAAGAAGAAGACGAAGGAGAAGAACAAGAAGAAGAAGAAGAAGAAGAAGAAGAAGAAGAAGAAGAAGAAGAAGAAGAAGAAGCATAAGGAGAAGCATAAGGAGAAGCAGTAGAAGCAGAAGCAGCAGAAGCAGGAGAAGCAGAAGCAGAAGAAAAAGAATAAGCAAAAGAAGCAGAAGCAGAAGCACTGGGAGAAGCAGATGAAGGAGAAGGAGAAGGAGCAGCAGAAGGAGAAGCAGAAGCAGAAAGAGAAGCAGAAACAGAAGGAGAACAAGAAGGAGAAGCAGGAGAATCAGAAGAAGCAGAAGTAGAAGCAGAAAGAGGAGAAGAAGGAGAAGCAGAAGTAGAATCAGAAGAAACAGAAGAAGAAGCAGAAGAAACAGAAGCAAAAGAAACAGAAGAAGGAGAAGAGCAGAAGCAGAAGCAGAAGGAGAAGCAGAAGCGAAGGAGAAGCAGAAAGAGAAGCAGGAGAAGCAGAAGAAGCAGGAGAAGCAGAAGAAACAGGAGAAGCCGAAGAAGCAGAAGCAGAATCTAAAGCAGAAGGAGAAACAGAAGAAGCACAATCTGAAGCAGAAGCAGAAGAAATAGTAATAGTAGAATAAGCAGAAGCAGAAGCAGCAAGAGAAGCAGAAGAAGAAGAAGTCGGTGAAGGCGAGAGAGAAGGATTAGGAGTAGGAGATGCAAAAGGATAAGCAGAAGCAGAAAGAGACGCAGAAGGAAAAGCAGCACGAGAAGTAGGAGAAGCAGGAGAAGCAGAAGCAGGAGAAGCAGAAGAAACAGAAGACGCAGAAGCAGAATGAGAAGCAGAAGGAGAAATTGAAGCAGAAGCAGAAGGAGAAGCAGAAGCAAAAGGAGAAGCAGAAGAAGAGAAGGAGAAGCAGGACGAGAAGCAGGAGAAGCAGAAGCAGAAGACGCAGAAGCAGAAGAAACAGAAGAAGGAGAAGAAGCAGAAGCAGAAGGAGAAGCAGAAACAGAAGGAAAAGCAAAAAGAGAAGCAGAAGAAGCAGCAGCAGGAGAAGCAGAAGCAGAAGAAGCCGAAGAAGCAGAAGCAGAACCTGAAGCAGAAGGAGAAGCAGGAGAAGCAGAAGAAGCAGAATCTGGAGAAGCAGAAGGAGAAGCAGAAGCAGAAAGAGAAGCAAAAGCAGAAGGAGAAGCAGAAGAAACAGAAGAAGCAGAGGCAGTAGCAGAAGAAGCAGAAGATGCAGAAGCAGAAGGAGAAGCAGAAAGGAAAGCAGAAGAACGAGAAGGAGAAGGAGAAGGAGAAACAGAAGGAGAAGCAGAAAGAGAAGCAGAAGAAGGAGCAGGAGAAGGAAAAGCAGCAGGAGAACCAGAAAGAGCAGCAGAAGGTGAAGCAGGAGAAGGAGAAACAGGAGAAGCAGAAGCAGAAGCAGAAGAAACAGGAGAAGGACAAGAAGCAGAAGCAGAAGGAGAAGCAGAAACAGAAGGAGAAGCAGAAAGAGAAGGAGGGGAAGCAGAAGAAGCAGAAGTAGGAGAAGCAGAAGCATAAGGATCCGAAGAAGCAGAAGCAGAAACTGAAGCAGAAGGAGAAGCAGAAGAAACAGAAGAAGTAGAAGCAGTAGCAGTTGTAGCAGAAGCAGAACGAGAAGCAGAAGGAAAAGCAGAAGAACAAGAAGGAGAAGGAGAAACAGAAGGAGCAGCAGAACGAGAAGCAGAAAGAGAAGCAGGTAAAGCAGAAGAAGAAGAAGCAGAAGGAGAATCAGAAGGAGAAGCAAAAGAAGAAGAAGGAGAAGCAGAAGAAGATGCAGAAGGAGAAGCAGAAGAAGCAGAAGCAGAAGGAGAAGAAGGAAAGGCAGAAGAAGCAGAAGCAAAAGGAGAAGCAAAAGAAGGAGAAGGAGAAGCAGAAGCAGAAGAAGAAGCATAAGGACAAGCACAAGCAGAAGGAGATGCAGAAGGAAAACAGGAGAAAGAGAAGAAGCAGAAGCTGAAGGAGAAGCAGAAGTAGGAGAAGGAGAAGGAGGAGAAGCAGAAGAAGAAGGAGAAGCAGAAGCGGAATGAGAAGCAGAAACAGAAGCAGGAGAAGCACAAGAAAAAGAAGCAGGAGAAGCCGAAAGAGAAGAAGCAGAAGAAGCAGAAACAGAAGCAGAAGTAGAAGCAGAAACAGAAGGAGAAGCAGCAGAACAAGTAGAACCAGAAATTCAGGCAGGAGAAACTTAAGAAGCAGAAGCAGAAGCAGAAGGAGAAACAAAAAGAGAAGCAGAAGAAGAAGTAGAAGAACCAGCAAAAGGAGAAGCAGCAGAAGAAGCAGAAAAACAAGCAGGAGAAGCAGAAGCAGAAAGAGAAGTAGAAACAGAAGAAGCAGAGAAGAAGAAGAAGCACAAGAAGCATAAGAGCAGAGCAGAGAAGCAGACCCAGAGAAAAGAGAGCATAGAGCAGAGCAGAGGAGAGCAGAGATGAGAAGGGCAGCAG
>NW_012291583.1:0-6177 GCF_000151885.1 Dipodomys ordii | reverse complement strand
AAGGAAATAGGAAGAAGGAGAGAGCAGAAGCAGAAAGAGATGCAGAATCAGAAGGAGAAGCAGAAATTAGAAGCAGAAGAAGACGAGAAGCAAAAGGAGATCTGAAGCAGAAGGAGAAGCTGGAGAAGCAGAAGAAGAAGAATCTGGAGAAGAAGATGGAGATCCAGAAGGAGAAGCAGAAGCAGAAAGAGAAGCAAAAGCAGAAGGAGAAGCAGAAGAAACAGAAGAAGCAGAATCAGTAGCAGAAGAAGCTGAAGATGCAGAAGCAGAAAGAGAAGCAGAAGGGATAGCAGAAGAACGAGAAGGAGAAGGATAAACAGAAGGAGTAGCAGAAAGAGAATCATGAAAATCAGAAGAAGCAGAAGCACACGGAGAAGCAGAAGAAGGAGAAGGAGAAGCAGAAGCAGCAGAAGAAGCACAAGGAAAATCACAAGCAGAAGGAGATGCAGAAGGAGAAGCAGGAGAAGCAGAAGAAGAAGAAGCAGAAGGGGAAGAACTAAAGAGAAGAAGAAGCAGAAGTAGAAAGAGAAGCCGACGAAGAGAAGCAGAACGAGAAGCAGGAGAAGCAGAAGAAGCAGAAGCGGGAGAAGCAGAAGAAGAAGAAACAGAAGAAGGAGAAGGAGCAGAAGCCGAAGGAGAAGCAGAAGCAGAAGGAGAAGCAGAAAGAGAAGCAGGAAAAGCAGAAAAAGCAGAAGCAGGAGAAACAGAAGCAGAAGAAACAGGAGAAGGACAAGAAGCAGAAGCAGAAGGAGAGCAGAAACAGAAGGAGAAGCAGAAAGAGGAGGGGAAGCAGAAGAAGCAGAAGCAGGAGAAGCAGAAGCATAAGAATCCGAAGAAGCAGAAGCAGAACCTGAAGCAGAAGGAGAAGCAGGAGAAGCAGAATCTGGAGAAGCAGAAAGACAAGCTGAAGGAGAAGCAGAAGCAGAAAGGGAATCAAAAGCAGAAGGAGAAGCAGAAGAAACAGAAGAAGCAGAAGCAGTAGCAGTTGCAGCAGAAGGAGAAGCAGAAGGAAAAGCAGGAGAACAAGAAGGAGAAAGAGAAACAGAAGCAGAAGGAGAAGGAGAATCAGAAGGAGAAGCAAAAGAAGCAAAAGGAGATGCAGAAGGAGAAACAGAAGCAGAAGAAGCAGCACAAGGAGAAGCAGAAGCAGAAGAAGATGCATAAGGAGAAGCAGGAGAAGCAGAAGAAGCAGAAGGAGAAGTAGAAGTAGGAGAAGGAGAAGGAAGAGCCGAAGAAGCAATAGGAGAAGAAGAAGGAGAAGCAGAAGCAGAATGAGAAGAGGAAAGAGAAGGACTAGAAGCAGAAGAAGCAGGAAAAGAAGAAGCAGAATAAAGAGAAGAAGAAGAAGAAGAAGAAGAAGAAGGAGAAGAAGAAGAAGAAGAAGAAGAAGAAGAAGAAGAAGAAGAAGAAGAAGAAGAAGAAGAAGAAGAAGAAGAAGAAGAAGAAGAAGAAGAAGAAGAAGATGAAGATGAAGAAGATGATGAAGAAGAAGAAGAAGAAGGAGAAGGAGAAGTAGAAGCATAAGGAGAAGAAGTAGAAGCAGAAGAAGCAGGAGCAGGAGAAGCAGAAGCAGAGAAAAGGATAAGCATAAGAAGCAGAATCAGAGGGAGAAGCAGAAGAAGGACAAGGAGCAGCAGAAGGAGAAGCAGAAGGAGAATCAGAAGGAGAAACAGTAGAAGGAGAAGCAGAAGCAGAAGAAGAAGCAGAAGAAGAAGCAGAAGCAGAAGAAGATGCAGAAGGAGAAGCAGGAGAAGCAGTAGAAGCAGAAGCAGAAGGAGAAGCAGAAGAAGGAGAAGGAGAAGGAGAAGGAAGGGCAACAGAATCAATAGGAGAAGCAGAAGGAGAAGGAGAAGCAGAATGAGAAGCAGAAAGAGAAGCAGTAGAAGCAGAAGAAGCAGGAAAAGCAGAAGCAGAAGAAAGATAAGAAGAAGACGAAGAAGAAGAACAAGAAGAAGAAGAAGAAGAAGAAGCATAAGGAGAAGCAGTAGAAACAGAAGAAGCAGAAGAAGCAGAAGCAGGAGAAGCAGAAGAAAAAGAATAAGCAAAAGAAGCAGAAGCAGAAGCAGTGGGAGAAGCAGAAGAAGGAGAAGGAGAAGGAGCAGCAGAAGGAGAAGCAGAAGCAGAAAGAGAAGCAGAAACAGAAGGAGAACACGAAGGAGAAACAGGAGAATCAGAAGAAGCAGAAGTAGAAGGAGAAAGAGGAGAAGAAGGAGAAGCAGAAGTAGAATCAGAAGAAACAGAAGAAGAAGCAGAAGAAACAGAAGCAAAAGAAACAGAAGAAGGAGAAGAGCAGAAGCAGAAGCAGAAGGAGAAGCAGAAGTAGAAGGAGAAGCAGAAAGAGAAGCAGGAAAAGCAGAAGAAGCAGGAGAAGCAGAAGAAACAGGAGAAGCCGAAGAAGCAGAAGCAGAATCTGAAGCAGAAGGAGAAACAGAAGAAGCACAATCTGAAGCAGAAGCAGATGAAACAGTAATAGTAGAATAAGCAGAAGCAGAAGCAGCAAGAGAAGCAGAAGAAGAAGAAGTCGTAGAAGGCGAGAGAGATGGATTAGGAGTAGGAGATGCAAAAGGATAAGCAGAAGCAGAAAGAGACGCAGAAGGAAAAGCAGCACGAGAAGTAGGAGAAGCAGAAGCAGGAGAAGCAGAAGAAACAGAAGACGCAGAAGCAGAATGAGAAGCAGAAGGAGAAATTGAAGCAGAAGCAGAAGGAGAAGCAGAAGCAAAAGGAGAAGCAGAAGAAGAAGGAGAAGCAGAATGAGAAGCAGGAGAAGCAGAAGCAGGAGAAGCAGAATCAGAAGAAACAGAAGAAGGAGAAGAAGCAGAAGCAGAAGGAGAAGCAGAAACAGAAGGAAAAGCAAAAAGAGAAGCAGGAGAAGCAGAAGAAGCAGCAGCAGGAGAAGCAGAAGCAGAAGAAGCCGAAGAAGCAGAAGCAGAACCTGAAGCAGAAGGAGAAGCAGGAGAAGCAGAAGAAGCAGAATCTGGAGAAGCAGAAGGAGAAGCAGAAGTAGAAAGAGAAGCAAAAGCATAAGGAGAAGCAGAAGAAACAGAAGAAGCAGAGGCAGTAGCAGAAGAAGCAGAAGATGCAGAAGCAGAAGGAGAAGCAGAAGGGAAAGCAGAAGAACGAGAAGGAGAAGGAGAAGAAGAAACAGAAGGAGAAGCAGAAAGAGAAGCAGAAGAAGGAGCAGGAGAAGGAAACGCAGCAGGAGAAGCAGAAAGAGCAGCAGAAGGAGAAGCAGGAGAAGCAGAAACAGGAGAAGCAGAAGCAGAAGCAGAAGCAGAAGAAACAGGAGAAGGACAAGAAGCAGAAGCAGAAGGAGAAGCAGAAACAGAAGGAGAAGCAGAAAGAGAAGGAGGGGAAGCAGAAGAAGCAGAAGTAGGAGAAGCAGAAGCATAAGGATCCGAAGAAGCAGAAGCAGAACCTGAAGCAGAAGGAGAAGCAGATGAAACAGAAGAAGTAGAAGCAGTAGCAGTTGTAGCAGAAGCAGAACGAGAAGCAGAAGGAAAAGCAGAAGATCAAGAAGGAGAAGCAGAAACAGAAGGAGCAGCAGAACGAGAAGCAGAAAGAGAAGCAGGTAAAGCAGAAGAAGAAGAAGCAGAAGGAGAATCAGAAGGAGAAGCAAAAGAAGAAGAAGGAGAAGCAGAAGAAGATGCAGAAGGAGAAGCAGAAGAAGCAGAAGCAGAAGGAGAAGAAGGAAAGGCAGAAGAAGCAGAAGCAAAAGGAGAAGCAAAAGAAGGAGAAGGAGAAGCAGAAGCAGAAGAAGAAGCATAAGGACAAGCACAAGCAGAAGGAGATGCAGAAGGAAAAGCAGGAGAAAGAGAAGAAGCAGAAGCTGAAGGAGAAGCAGAAGTAGGAGAAGGAGAAGGAGGAGAAGCAGAAGAAGAAGGAGAAGCAGAAGCGGAATGAGAAGCAGAAACAGAAGCAGGAGAAGCACAAGAAAAAGAAGCAGGAGAAGCCGAAAGAGAAGAAGCAGAAGAAGCAGAAACAGAAGCAGAAGTAGAAGCAGAAACAGAAGGAGAAGCAGCAGAAGAAGTAGAACCAGAAATTCAGGCAGGAGAAACTTAAGAAGCAGAAGCAGAAGCAGAAGCAAAAAGAGAAGCAGAAGAAGAAGTAGAAGAACCAGCAAAAGGAGAACAGCAGAAGAAGCAGAAAAACAAGCAGGAGAAGGAGAAGCAGAAAGAGAAGTAGAAGGAGAAGAAGCAGAAGAAGAAGAAGAAGCAGTAGAAGCATAAGAAGCAGAAGCAGGAGAAGCAGAACCAGAAGAAAAAGAAGAAGCATAAGAAGCAGAAGCAGAGGGAGAAGCAGAAGAAGGAGAAGGAGCAGCAGAAGGAGAAGCAGAAGGAGAATCAGGAGGAGAATCAGAAGAAGGAGAAGCAGAAGAAGAAGCAGAAGAAGAAGCAGAAGCAGAAGAAGATGCAGAAGGAGAAGCAGGAGAATCAGAAGAAGCAGAAGCAGAAGGAGAAGCAGAAGTAGGAGAAGGAGAAGGAGAAGGAAGGGCAGCAGAATCAATAGGAGAAGCAGAAGGAGAAGGAGAAGCAGAATGAGAAGCAGAAAGGGAAGCAGTAGAAGCAGAAGAACCAGGAAAAGCATAAGCAGAAGAAAGAGAAGAAAAGACGAAGAAGAAGAAGAAGAAGAAGAAGAAGAAGAAGAAGAAGAAGAAGAAGAAGAAGAAGAAGAAGAAGAAGAAGAAGAAGAAGAAGAAGAAGGAGAAGCAGTAGAAGCAGAAAAAGCAGATGCAGGAGAAGCAGAAGCAGAAGAAAAAGAATAAGCAAAAGAAGCTGAAGCAGAAGCACTGGGAGAAGCAGAAGAAGGAGAAGGAGAAGGAGCAGCAGAAGGAGAAGCAGAAGCAGAAAGAGAAGCAGAAACAGAAGGAGAACAAGAAGGAGAAGCAGGAGAATCAGAAGAAGCAGAAGAGGAAGCAGAAAGAGGAGAAGAAGGAGAAGCAGAAGTAGAATCAGATGAAACAGAAGAAGAAGCAGAAGAATCAGAAGCAAAAGAAACAGAAGAAGGAGAAGAGCAGAAGCAGAAGCAGAAGGAGAAGCAGAAGCGAAGGAGAAGCAGAAAGAGAAGCAGGAGAAGCAGAAGCAGGAGAAGCAGAAGAAACAGGAGAAGCCGAAGAAGCAGAAGCAGAATCTGAAGCAGAAGGAGAAACAGAAGAAGCAAAATCTGAAGCAGAAGCAGAAGAAACAGTAATAGTATAATAAGCAGAAGCAGAAGCAGCAAGAGAAGCAGAAGAAGAAGAAGTCGGAGAAGGCGAGAGAGAAGGATTAGGAGTAGGAGAAGCAAAAGGATAAGCAGAAGCAGAAAGAGACGCAGAAGGAAAAGCAGCACGAGAAGTAGGAGAAGCAGGAGAAGCAGAAGCAGGAGAAGCAGAAGAAACAGAAGACGCAGAAGCAGAATGAGAAGCAGAAGGAGAAATTGAAGCAGAAGCAGAAGGAGAAGCAGAAGCAAAAGGAGAAGCAGAAGAAGAGAAGGAGAAGCAGGACGAGAAGCAGGAGAAGCAGAAGCAGGAGAAGCAGAAGCAGAAGAAACAGAAGAAGGAGAAGAAGCAGAAGCAGAAGGAGAAGCAGAAACAGAAGGAAAAGCAAAAAGAGAAGCAGGAGAAGCAGAAGAAGCAGCAGCAGGAGAAGCAGAAGCAGAAGAAGCCGAAGAAGCAGAAGCAGAACCTGAAGCAGAAGGAGAAGCAGGAGAAGCAGAAGAAGCAGAATCTGGAGAAGCAGAAGGAGAAGCAGAAGCAGAAAGAGAAGCAAAAGCAGAAGGAGAAGCAAAAGAAACAGAGGAAGCAGAGGCAGTAGCAGAAGAAGCAGAAGATGCAGAAGCAGAAGGAGAAGCATAAGGAAAAGCAGAAGAACGAGAAGGAGAAGGAGAAGGAGAAACAGAAGGAGAAGCAGAAAGAGAAGCAGAAGAAGGAGCAGGAGAAGGAAAAGCAGCAGGAGAAGCAGAAAGAGCAGCAGAAGGAGAAGCAGGAGAAGCAGAAACAGGAGAAGCAGAAGCAGAAGAAACAGGAGAAGGACAAGAAGCAAAAGCAGAAGGAGAAGCAGAAACAGAAGGAGAAGCAGAAAGAGAACGAGGGGAAGCAGATGAAGCAGAAGCACGAGAAGCAGAAGCATAAGAATCCGAAGAAGCAGAAGCAGACCTGAAGCAGACGAGAAGCAGAGAACAGAGAGTAGAAGCAGTAGCAGT
>NW_012291582.1:0-6717 GCF_000151885.1 Dipodomys ordii | reverse complement strand
CCTGCTGTGTCCCCCCTGTGTTCCTTTGTGTCCCCAGATGTGTACCTCTGCTGTGTCCCGCTGTGTCCCCTCTGTACCGACGCTGTGTCCCGCTGTGTCCTCACTGTGTTCCCCGCTGTGTCCCGCTGTGTCCCCCGCTGTGTTTCCCGCTGTGTCCCGCTCTGTCCCCCACTGTTTCCCGCTGTGTTCCGCTTTGTCCCCTGCTGTGTCCCTGCTCTGTCCCCGCTGTGTCCAGCTGTGTCCCGCTGTGTCCCGCTGTGTCCCGCTGTGTCCCCCGCTGAGTCCCGCTTTGTCCCCTCTGTGTCCCGCTGTGTCCTTGCTGTGTCACCTGCTGTGTCCCGCTGTGTCCCCCGCTGTGTACCCCACTGTGTCCCACTGTATACCACGCTGTGTCCCGCTGTGTCCCCCGCTGTGTCTTGCTGTGTCCCCCGCAGTGTCCAGCTGTGTCCCCGCTGTGTCCCGCTGTGTCCCCTGATGAGTTCCCCGCTGTGTCCGGATGTGTCCCTCGCTGTGTCCCGCTGTGACCAATGCAGTGTCCCCGCTGTGTCGTGCTGTGTCCCCGATGTGTCCCGCTCTGTCCCCGCTGTGTCCCCGCTGTGTCACCTCTGTGTCCCGCTGTGTACCCCGGAGTGTCCAGCTATGTCCCCGCTCTGTCCCGCTGTGTCCTCACTGTGTCCCCCGTTGTGTCCCGCTGTGTCCCACTGTGTCCCCGCTGTGTCCCGCTGTGTTCCGCTGTGTCCCCGCTGTGTCCCCGCTGTTTCCCGCTGTGTCCCCCGCTGAGTCCCGCTGTGTCCCCGCTTTGTCCCGCTGTGTCCTTGCTGTGTCACCTGCTGTGTCCCGCATTGTCCCCCCTGTGTCTGCCGCTGTGTCCCGCTGTATTCCCCGCTGTGTCCCGCTGTGTCCCCAGCTGTGTTCCTGCTGTGTCCCCCGCGTTGTCCTCGATGTCTCCCTCTGTTTCCCTCTGTTTCCCCCGCTGTGTCCCGTTGTGTCCCCCGCTGTGTACCCAGCTATGTCCCGCTGTGTACCACGTTGTGTCCCGCTGTGTCCCCTGCTATGTTCCCCGCAGTGTCCAGCTGTGTCCCCGCTGTGTCCCCGATGTGTCCCCGCTGTGTCCCCGCTGTGTCCCGCTGTGTACACCGCTGTGTCCAGCTGTGTTCCCGCTGTGTCCTGCTGTGTCCCCCACTGTGTCCCGATGTGTCCCCAGCTGTGTACCTCGCTGTGTCCCCCGCAGTGTCCAGCTGTGTCCCCGCTGTGTCCCACTATGTCCCCTGCTCTGTCCCCACTGTGTCCAGCTGTGTCCCGCTGTGTCCCCCGCTGAGTCCCGCTGTGTCCCCACTGTGTCCCCACTGCACCGACGCTGTGTCCCGCTGTGTCCTCGCTGTGTTCCCCGCTGTGTCCCGCTGTGTCCCCCACTGTGTACCCCGCTCTGTCCCGCTGTGTCCCCACTGTGTCCTGCTGTGTTCCGCTTTGTCCTCCACTGTGTCCTGCTGTGTCCCCGCTGTGTCCACGCACTGTCACCACTGTGTCCAGCTGTGTACTGCTCTGTCCCGTGGTGGCCCGCTGTGTCCAGCTGTGTCCCCCCTGTGTCCCGTTGTGTCCCCAGCTCTGTACCTCGCTGTGTCCTGCTGTGTCCCCGCTGTACCGACGCTGTGTCCCGCTGTGTCCTCACTGTGTTCCCCGCTGTGTCCCACTGTGTCTCCAGCTGTGTCCACCGCTCTGTCACGCTGTGTCCCCCACAGTGTCCCGCTGTGTTCTGCTATGTCTCTCACTGTGTCCCGCTGTGTTCTGCTTTGTCCCCCGTTGTGTCCCTGCTGTGTCCCCGCTGTGTCCAGCTATGTCCCGCTGTGTCCTGCTGTGTCACGCTCTGTCCCCCGCTGAGTCCCGCTGTGTCCTCGCTGTGTCGCACGCTGTGTCCTGCTATGTCCTCGCTGTGTCCCCTCCTGTGTCCCGCTGTGTCCCCCGCTGTGTCCCGCTGTGTCTCCGCAAGGTCACCGCTGTTTCCCGCTGTGTCCCCCTGTGTTCCGTGGTGTCCCGCTATGTCCCCCACTGTGTCCCTTTGTGTCCCCAGCTGTGTAACCCGCTGTGTAACGCTGTGTCCCGCTGTATCGATGCTGTGATCCGCTGGGTCCCGCTGGGTCCTCGCTGTGTTCCCTGTTGTGTCCCACTGTGTCCCCCGCTGTGTCCCCCGGTGTGTCCTGCTGTGCCCCCCGCTGGGTCCCGTTGTGTTCGGCTGTGTCCCCCGCTGTGTTCCTGCTGTGTCCCTGCTGTGTTCCCGCTGTGACACTCTGTGTCCCGCTGTGTCACGCTGTGTCCTCGCTGTGTCCCCACAGGGTCACCGCTGTTTCCCGCTGTGTCCCGCTGTGTTCTGTGGTGTCCCGCTATGTCCCTCGCTGTGTCCCCCGTTGAGTCCCCGCTGTGTCCCCCGCTGTGTCCTCGCTGTGTGCCCCGCTATCTCCCACTCTGTCCCCCGCTTTGTCCCGCTGTGTCTACTGCTGTGTCCCTGCTGTGTCCCGCTGTGTCCCGCTGTGTCCCGCTGTGTCCTCGCTGTGTCCCACGCTGTGTTCCCCTGTGTCCTCGCTGTGTCCCCCGATGTGTCCCACTGTGTCCCGCTGTGTATGCTGTTGTGTCCTGCTATGTTCCCGCAGTGTCCCCGCTGTGTCCTGCTGTGTCCCGCTGTGTCCCTGGCTGTCCCGCTTTGTCCCCCGCTGTGTCCCCCAGTGAGTCCCCACTGTGTCCCTGCTGTGTCCCGCTGTGTCCTTGCTGTGTTACCCGCTGTGTCCCACTGTGTACCTCTCTGTGTCCCCCTCTGTGTCCCGCTGTATCCCCCGCTGTGTCCCCGCTGTGTCACGGTGTGTTCCCCGCTGTGTCCAGCTGTGTCCCCGCTCTATCCCGCTATGTCCACCACTGTGTCCCGCTGTGTCCCCTGCTGTGTCCCCCGCTGTGTCCCGGTGTGTCCCCCGCTGTGTCCCGCTGTGTCCACCGCTGTCTCGCACTCTGTCCCCCGCTGTGTCTCAAGCTTTGTTCCCGCTGTGTCCCGCTGTGTCCCGCTGTGTCCCCCCTGTGTCCCGTTGTGCCCCCAGCTGTGTACCTCACTGTGTCCCGCTGCGTCCCCGCTGTACCGACGCTGTGTCCCGCTGTGTCCTCGCTGTGTTCCCCGCTGTGGCTCGCCGTGTCCCACGCTGTGTTTCCCGCTGTGTCCCGCTGTGTCCCCCACTGTGTCCCGCTGTGTTCCACTTTGTCCCCTGCTGTGTACCTGCTGTGTCCCCGCTGTGTCCAGCTTTGTCCCGCTGTGTCACGCTGTGTCCCCCGCTGAGTCCCGCTGTGTCCCCGCTGTGTCCCACTGTGTCCTTGCTGTGTCACCTGCTGTGTCCCGCTTTGTCCCCCCTGTGTCCGCCGCTGTGTCCCGCTGTATTCCCCGCTGTGTCCCGCTGTGTCCCCAACTGTGTTCCTGCTGAGTCCCGTGTCCCCCGCGTTGACCTCGATGTGTCCCTCTGTTTCCCTCTGTTTCCCCCGCTGTGTCCCGTTGTGTCCCCCGCTGTGTACCCAGGTGTGTCCCGCTGTGTACCACGCTGTGTCCCGCTGTGTCCCCCGCTGTGTCCCCCGCAGTGTCCAGCTGTGTCCCTGCTGTGTCCCGCTGTGTCCCCTGCTCTGCCCCGCTGTGTCCAGCTGTGTCCCGCTGTGTCCCCCGCTGAGTCCCGCTGTGTCCCCACTGTGTCCCCACTGTACCGACGCTATGTCCCGCTGTGTCCTTGCTGTGTTCCCCGCTGTGTCCCGCTGTGTCCCCCGCTGTGTCCCCCGCTCTGTCCTGCTGTGTCCCCACTGTGTCCTGCTGTGTTCCGCTTTGTCCTCCACTGTGTCCTGCTGTGTCCCCGCTGTGTCCACGCAGTGTCACCGCTGTGTCCAGCTGTGTAGGGCTCTGTCCCGTGGTGGCCCGTTGTGTCCAGCTGTGTCCCCCCTGTGTCCCGTTGTGTCCCCATCTGTGTACCTCGCTGTGTCCTGCTGTGTCCCCGCTGTACCGACGCTGTGTACCGCTGTGTCCTCACTGTGTTCCCCGCTGTGTCCCACTGTGTCCCCAGCTGTGTCCCCCACTCTGTCCCGCTGTGTTCCCCACTGTGTCTCGCTGTGTTCCGCTTTGTCCCTCACTGTGTCCCGCTGTGTTCTGCTTTGTCCCCCGCTGTGTCCCTGCTGTGTCCCCGCTGTGTCCAGCTATGTCCCAGTGTGTCCTGCTGTGTCACGCTCTGTCCCCCGCTGAGTCCCGCTATGTCCTCGCTGTGTCGCCCGCTGTGTCCTGCTATGTTCTCGCTGTGTCCCCTCCTGTGTCCCGCTGTGTCCCCCGCTGTGTCCCGCTGTGTCTCCGCAGGGTCACCGCTGTTTCCCGCTGTGTCCCGCTCTGTTCCGTGGTGTCCCGCTATGTCCCCCACTGTGTCCCTTTGTGTCCCCAGCTGTGTAACCCGCTGTGTAACGCTGTGTCCCCTCTGTATCGATGGTGTGTTCCGCTGGGTCCCGCTGGGTCCTCGCTGTGTTCCCTGTTGTGTCCCACTGTGTCCCCCGCTGTGTCCCCCGGTGTGTCCTGCTGTGCCCCCCGCTGTGTCCCGTTGTGTTCGGCTGTGTCCCCCGCTGTGTTCCTGCTGTGTCCCTGCTGTGTTCCCGCTGTGACGCGCTGTGTCCCGCTGTGTCCCCGCTGTGTCCCGCTGTGTCCTCGCTGTGTCCCTGCAGGGTCACCGCTGTTTCCCGCTGTGTCCCGTTGTGTTCTGTGGTGTCCCTCTATGTCCCTCGCTGTGTCCCCCGTTGCGTCCCCGCTGTGTCCCCGCTGTGTCCCCCGCTGTGTCCTCGCTGTGTGCCCCGCTGTCTCCCGCTCTGTCTCCCGCTTTGTCCCGCTGTGTCTACTGCTGTGTCCCTGCTGTGTCCCGCTGTGTCCCGCTGTGTCCTCGCTGTGTCCCACGCTGTGTTCCGCTGTGTCCTCGCTGTGTCCCCCGATGTGTCCCACTGTGTCCCGCTGTGTATGCTGTTGTGTCCTGCTATGTTCCCGCAGTGTCCCCGCTGTGTCCCGCTGTGTCCCGGGCTGTCCAGCTTTGTCCCCCGCTGTGTCCCCCAGTGAGTCCCCACTGTGTCCCTGCTGTGTCCCGCTTTGTCCTGCCTGTGTCCCCTGCTGTGTCCCGCTGTGTACCCCTCTGTGTCCCCCTCTGTGTCCCGCTGTGTCCCCCGCTGTGTCCCCGCTGTGTCACAGTGTGTTCCCCGCTGTGTCCAGCTGTGTCCCCGCTCTGTCCCGCTGTGTCCACCACTGTGTCCCGCTATGTCCCCTGCTGTGTCCCCCTCTGTGTCCCGGTGTGTCCCCTGCTGTGTCCCGCTCTGTCCCCCGCTGTCTCACGCTCTGTCACCCGCTGTGTCTCAAGCTTTGTCCCCGCTGTGTCCCGCTGTGTCCCACTGTGTCCCCCCTGTGTCCCGTTGTGTCCCCAGCTGTGTACCTCGCTGTGTCCCGCTGCGTCCCCGCTGTACCGACGCTGTGTCCCGCTGTGTCCTCGCTGTGTTCCCCGCTGTGGCTCGCTGTGTCCCCTGCTGTGTTTCCCGCTGTGTCCCGCTGTGTCCCCCACTGTGTCCCGCTCTGTTCCACTTTATCCCCTGCTGTGTACCTGCTGTGTCCCCGCTGTGTCCGGCTGTGTCCCGCTGTGTCACGCTGTGTCCCCCGCTGAGTCCCGCTGTGTCCCCGCTGTGTCCCGCTGTGTCCTTGCTGTGTCACCTGCTGTGTCCCTCTTTGTCCCCCCTGTATCCGCCGCTGTGTCCCGCTGTATTCCCCGCTGTGTCCCGCTGTGTCCCCAGCTGTGTTCCTGCTGTGTCCCCCCGCGTTGTCCTCGCTGTGTCCCTCTGTTTCCCTCTGTGTACCCCGCTGTGTCCCGTTGTGTCCCCCGCTGTGTACCCAGCTGTGTCCCGCTGTGTACCACGCTGTGTCCCGCTGTGTCCCCCGCTGTGTCCCGCTGTGTCCCACGCAGTGTCCAGCTGTGTCCCCGGTGTGTCCCGCTGTGTCCCCTGCTGTGTCCCCCGCTGTGTCCGGCTGTGTCCCACGCTGTGTCCCGCTGTGACCAATGCAGTGTCCCCGCTGTGTCCGTCTGTGTCCCCGATGTGTCCTGCTGTGTCCCGCGGTGTCCCCGCTGTGTCCCGCTGTGTACCCCTCTGTGTCCAGCTGTGTCCCCGCTCTGTCCCGCTGTGTCCTCACTGTGTCCCCTGTTGTGTCCCGCTGTGTCCCCCGCTGTTTCCGACTGTGTCACGCTGTGTCCGGCTCTGTCCCCGATGTGTCCCGCTGTGTCCCGATGTGTCCCGTGCTATGTCCCCCGCTGTGTCCCGCTGTGTCCCCCGCTGTCTCCCGCTCTGTCCCCCGCTGTGTCTCAAGCTTTGTCCCCGCTGTGTCCCGCTGTGTCCTCCCTGTGTCCCCGCTGTGTCCCCGATGTGTCCCCACTGTGTCCTGCTGTGTACCCCGCTGTGTCCAGCTGTGTTCCCGCTGTGTCCCTCTGTGTCCCCCACTGTATCCCGATGTGTCTCCAGCTGTGTACCTCACTGTGTTCCTCTGTGTCCCTGCTGTACCGACGCTGTGTCCCGCTGTGTCCTCGCTGTGTTTCCCGCTGTGTCCCCCGCTGTGTTAGCCGCTGTGTCCCGCTGTGTCCCCCACTGTGTCCCGCTGTGTTCTGCTTTGTCCCCTGCTGTGTCCCTGCTGTGTCCCCACTG
>NW_012291581.1:0-1420 GCF_000151885.1 Dipodomys ordii | reverse complement strand
CCTCGCTGTGTCCCACGTTGTGTTCCGCTGTGTGCTTGCTGTGTCCCCCGATGTGTCCCTTTGTGTCCCCAGCTGTGTACCACACTGTGTCCCACTCTGTCCCCGCTGTATCGACGCTGTGTTCCGCTGTGTCCCTGCTGTGACCTGCTGTGTCCCACTGTGTCCCCGCTGTGTCCCCGCTGTGTCCCGCTGTGTCCTCGCTGTATCCCCTGCTGTGTCCCGCTGTGACCTTGCTGTGTCCCCGCAGGGTCACCGCTGTTTCCCGCTGTGTTCTGTGGTGTCCCGCTATATCCCTCGCTGTGTCCCCCGCTGTGTCCCCCGCTGTGTCCCGCTGTGTCTACTGCTGTGTCCCTGCTGTGTCCCGCTGTGTCCTCCCTGTGTCCCCTGCTGTGTCCTGCTGTGTCCACCGCTGTGTCCCGCTGTGTCTACTGCTGTGTCCCTGCTGTGTCCCCGTTGTGTCCCCCGCTGTGTCCTGCTGTGTTCCGCTGTGTCCCCCGCTGTGTCCCCCTCTGTGTCCCGCTGTGTCCCGCTGCATCCCTGCTGTGACCCGCTGTGTCCCGCTGTGTCCCCGCTGTGTCCCCGCTGTGTCCCGCTGTGTCCCAGGGTCTGTTCCTCTGTGTCCTTGCTGTGTCCCCTGATGTGTCCCTTTGTGTCCCCAGCTGTGTTATCCGCTGTGTCCCGCTGTGTCCTTGCTGTATCGACGCTGTTTCCCACTGTGTCCCTCTGTGTCCTCCCTGTGTCCCCCGCTGTCTCCCGCTGTGTCCCCCGCTCTGTCCCACTGTGTCCCACACTGTGTCCCGCTGTGTTCCGCTTTGTACACCACTGTGACTGGCTGTGTTCCGCTTTGTCCCTTGCTGTGTCCCTGCTGTGTCCCGCTGTGTTCCGCTGTGTCCCGCTGTGTCCTCACTGTGTCCCACGCTGTGTTCCGCTGTGTCCTCGCTGTGTCCACCGATGTGTCCCTTTGTGTCCCCAGCTGTGTAACCCACTGTGTCCCGCTGTGTCCCCGCTGTGTCCTCGCTGTGTTCACCACTGTGTCCCGCTGTGTACTCCTCTGTGTCCCCCTCTGTGTCCCAGTGTGTCCCCCGCTGTGTCCCGCTGTGTCCCTCTGTGTCCCGCTATATACTGCTGTGTCCCCCGCTGAGTCCCGCTGTGTATCCGCTGTGTCACCCCTGTGTCCCCTCCATTGTCCTCGCTGTGTCCCTCTGTTTCCCTCTGTGTCCCCCGCTGTGTCCCGTTGTGTCTCCCGCTGTGTACCCTGCTGTGTCCCGCTGTGTCCCACTGTGTCCTCGCTGTGTCCCCTGCTGTCTCCCGCTCTGTCCCCAGCTGTGTCTGACGCTTTGTCCCCGCTGTGTCCCACTGTGTCCTGCATAGTGTCCCGCTGTGTCCCCCACTGTATCCCTTTGTGTCCCAAGCTGTGTGA
>NW_012291580.1:0-892 GCF_000151885.1 Dipodomys ordii | reverse complement strand
GTAAGATAAAAGAAGAAAACCGGAGGCAGGCAGCGAAAAGATCATGAAGATAATCCTCCCTCGAGCCCAACAAAAACGAAGGGATGTGCGGAGAGCACGGTTCATTTAAATGGTGTGGTGATCGGCATTAGTCTAATTGTCCTAATGTGGGCGTGACTCGTAATATCAAATATTAGGCCTTTTGTTGGTCAAGAGGGGAATACACCAGGTATGACCGAAAACAGAGAATCGATAAGTTTTCGAGAAGCTTGGATTTGTCAACGTGCCAGGGTTTGTTCTAATACCTGGTCATACATAAGACCGCTTCGAGTTTACTTTTTCCGTGCCATAAAGATAACTATAAGAGATGTATGTCCGGTAGGAGCTTCGGGGGCATTCTTGTGTGAGTGTTCACCGTCAATAGAATGCCAACCCTTCTCCTCCCCCCCTCCCCCCCCCCGGACTGACGTTGTAAAGCTCGTTTTGGACATGACAACTTATACTTCTCGTTGTTGCATCAGGTCCACCTGTATCCTTAAACAACTGTTTTTTCCCCCTCTCCTCCACAAGTTATACTGACATCAAATATAGTGAAAGCAGGGGTTATACTGTGGGGGAGGGACATACAAAGCAACAAAGAGATAGTCTTATAAATGCGTTAGAAACACATGCATGAAAGGAAAACATTAAAATACATATCTAAGGGTTCATTTTCCTGACATCACATTATCTGACCTTTTCCGCTTGACTCATAGATATACTAGATATTGCAAATAAGGGAAACCATGGGACCTATGTTTCTTTGGGCCTGGCTTACTTCACTTAATATAATTTTTTCCAAGTTTTTCCACTTCCTAACAAAGTGACCAGCACAACTATGTTTATTGCAGCATTATTTACCATAGCTAAGATA
>NW_012291579.1:0-3028 GCF_000151885.1 Dipodomys ordii | reverse complement strand
TCCTGCCTGGGCCTTGTGCAGTGGGGACAGGCCGGGCTCCAAGGGCTCGGCCGCCATCACCCGGGGAGGGATTCGGCCAGATCGCGCCCAGTGGGGAAGCCAGCTAGGGACTTGGCCCTCGGGGGAAGCAGCCCAGGCCCCACAGCCCCTCCCTCAGGCATCCCTCCAGGCCCACGGCCCCGGGACAGACAGACTTACACACACCCTCGGAGCCCAGCCCAAGAGGGCAGGCACACGGAACAAGACCAGCCTCCACCACTCTGCCCTCTTCCCTCCCTCTGCCCACCCGTCTCCCAGTGCCCACCGCACAGCAGCCTGCCTCTGCCTGGAGAGGCATGTCCCCCACGCTCAAACACACCGTTGGCCCCCACCTCACCCACAGGAGACAGGGCAGCCACAGGCCCTGGAGCAGCTCTGCCGCGCACGCAGGGGCAGAGCAGGCGCCACTGGGCCTCGGGACACACGGTCCACACGCCCGGAGGACACAGCCACGACCCTCCCCACACCTGCTCAGCACCGCAGACCACGGGCCCTGCTCACACACGCACATGCTGCACACCCGTGCACACACACTCCACCACACTGGCAACCTGAGCAGCACACACCCAGCAGGGGACACTCACTGAACTCGGGCCCATCCCTGACCTCACATCACCCACAGGTGCCCAGCCCTCCCCTCCGGCCACCCGCACCCCCGCTGCCCACACAGCCCTGGACCTGAGCCCACCTCACACACCGGAGACGCGCCCCTAGTTTATGCGTCCTGCCACCAAGCCACGTGCTCTCCTCCCCTCAGCCCAGGCTCCACTGGGAATGGACCTGTGTGCTCTCGCGCTCTGGGCCTGGACAACAGGGCAGGGAGAAGGCCAGGGACAGACACTGCTGCAGGCCGTCCAGCCCTGACGCTTGTGACCACCAGCACTGAGCAGCTGACCCCTCGGGGAGGGACACACTTTCCCAGCCACCTTCCAGGACCAGGAATCTGCCTGGGCCTGGACCTGAGCCCCAGTTGTTGGGACGCTGGGCGCTTTTGCCACCCCACATGGGAGCCGCTGGCCCAGCCAACTGCCCCTTCCTCCCTGGCCGCCCTGCGAGACACACCCTGCCACACAGGGCGTCCCTCAGCCCCGCTGGGCACACTGACCACCCCCTCCCTGTCCAGAGCTGGACCTGGACGAGACCTGTGCTGAGGCCCAGGACGGGGAGCTGGACGGACTCTGGACGACCATCACCATCTTCATCACCCTCTTCCTGCTCAGCGTGTGCTACAGCGCCACCGTCACACTCTTCAAGGTCGGCCACCGTGTCCCCACGCGGTCCCACTGTGTGTGCCCGGGCTGAACCACAGGGTCTGTGTGATGTCCAAGCTGCGCCTCTGCCTTTCCACGGAGTCCATTCCTTCCCCATCACGAGTGACACCATACCCACACTGTCCCCTGCTGTCCGCACTGTCCTTCTGAAGGCCTGCACGCTGTCCATCTGTCCACACTGTCCATCTGTCCACACTGCCCCATGCTGTCCACACTGTCCATCTGTCCACACTGTCCATCTGTCCACACTGCCCCATGCTATCCACACTGTCCATCTGTCCACACTGCCCCATGCTGTCCACACTGTCCATCTGTCCACACTGTCCCACCTGTCCACACTGTCCATCTGTCCACACTGTCCATTTGTCCACACTGTACATCTGTCCACACTGTACATCTGTCCACACTGTCCCATCTGTCCACACTATCCTTCTGTCCACACTGTCCCATTTGTCCACACTGTCAATCTGTCCACACTGCCCCATGCTGTCCACACTGTCCATCTGTCCACACTGTCCCATGCTGTCCACACTGTCCCATCTGTCCACACTGTCCATCTGACCACACTGTCCATCTGTCCACACTGTCCATCTGTCCACATTGTCCCATCTCTCCCCACTGTCCATCTGTCCACATTGTCCCATCTGTCCACACTGTCCATCGGTCCACACTGTCCCAAGCTGTCCACACTGTCCATCTGTCCCCACTGTCCATCTGTCCACACTGTCCATTTGTCCCCACTGTCCATCTGTCCACACTGTCCCATCTTTCCACACTGTCCCATCTGCCCTCACTCTCCATCTGTCCACACTGTCCACCTGTCCACACTGTCTCATCTGTCCACACTGTACATCTGTCCACACTGTCCATCTGTCCACACTGCCCCATGCTGTCCACACTGTCCATCTGTCCACACCTGTCCACACTGTCCATCTGTCCACACTGTCCATTTGTCCACACTGTCCATCTGTCCACACTGTCCCATCTGCCCTCACTCTCCATCTGTCCACACTGTCCACCTGTCCACACTGTCTCATCTGTCCACACTGTCCATCTGTCCACACTGTCAATCTGTCCACACTGCCCCATGCTGTCCACAGTGTCCCATTTGTCCACACTGTCCATCTGTCCACACTGTCCATCTGTCCACACTATCCATCTGTCCACACTGTCCCATGCTGTCCACACTGTCCATCTGTCCACACTGTCCATCTGTCCACACTGTCCATCGGTCCACACTGCCCCATGCTGTCCACACTGTCCCATTTGTCTTCACTGTCCATCTGTCCACACTGTCCATCTGTCCACACTGTCCCCTGCTGTCCACACTGTCCCATCTGTCCACACTGTCCATCTGTCCACACTGTCTCATCTGTCCACACTGTCCATCTGTCCACACTGTCCCATCTGCCCACACTGACCCATGCTGTCCACACTGTCCATCTGTCCACACTGCCCCATGCTGTACACATTGTCTCTATGCTGTCCACACTGTCCATCCATCCACACTGTCCATCTTTCCACACTGTCCATCTGTCCACACTGTCCATCTGTCCACACTGTCCCATCTGAACTCCACACTGTCCCATCTGTCCACACTGTCCATCTGTCCACACTGTCCCATCTGTCCACACTATCCTTCTGTCCACACTGACCCATCTGTCCACACTGTCCATCTGTCCACACTGTCCCATTCTGTTCACACTATCCATCTGTCC